>NW_006799989.1:93135-139139 GCF_000485575.1 Poecilia formosa | reverse complement strand
TATACTTGTTTGGTCGGGACCAAAAGCATACTTTATTATATTTTTTTGTTGTGGTTTGCTTTCATATTGTGTATTTTTTTATTTTTTTTAACCATCATTTGTAAATAAAGTCGCCCGGGTGTCGATCCAACGTGACTCCCGTTCAACAGAAACGACGGCGGTGTTACGGAGCCCAGACCCGAGAGGAAAACAAACGTGGAAAACCTGGGTGTTGCTTTTCTGCAGTACACATTGGTGCTGTTATTACAAATAAAATGTCAAGAGCAGCTCATTCTACGTGAGCTTTTTCAAAGTTTAGAAAGGCGTCGGCAAATGCATGCTCCAGAGCGAGTGAGACAAGATGCTCTGCACTTTCTGACCCACAACATGCTGCCCGCGGCGTTGCTAAGCAGGAAACAGAGAATCGGGTGCAATGTCAGTACAATGCATGGAGTAGTAGCGTTAGCAACACTTAAGGGCTCGTTTTTACCATAACGCCCAGTAACCGTGGCTTGTGCAGTTCAAACAGACACATATTTCCTGTAAGTTCGGATCGAAGTCGATCTGCATTCACACCAAATGNGCCCAATCAAATTTTTTGTCATGGGGCCCAAGATTCCTGGCGGCGCCCCTGACAACAGATGATATGGTAATATAACAAAACAATAGCCAAAGGTTTTGAGAGTTTTCTACAAAACAAACACAAACAGACAATAGCTGGAACAATCCTGTTGTTCTCCGCTTCTTGTATCCGTTTTGCTGATGATGGTGGGTTCTCACGAAAACAACTAGCAGCCGGCGGCTTTCTACTTTTCCAGCACAGAGCACGTAGAAAACATTAACCATGATGAGAAGCTTGCCTCCAAAGTGATTTGGCCTAAAAGAAATATTTCCAACAGAAAACAAAGTAAAGTTTTGGACTGTCACTCCAGCAGCTCTGTTATTTGGTTTCCCGTACCCGTCGGACACTTCAACAACTTGGTGAAACTAAATAAAAGGCTGCGGCAGACTTCCATAAACACTTCAACCTCCCAACTGTGGACAAAAGTATGCAAGATCAATTTTCTGGAAATGGTTTCTGAAAGACAAATTCCCCAACTGCTGAATTATTGCTTTTATGTGCACGAGGGCCATCCGCAGGTGGCGCTGGACGGCAAAATGGTTTTATTGTCGGCGCGAGGAAAGGGCCTCTGACGGGAACTACTCACATGAAATTAATTCGGAAAAGTATCTACACTGAGCTGAACTTTCCCACAATTTTTCATGTCTCAACTGCACACTTCACTGCAATTTATTGCATTGTATTGATTTTATGTAACAGACGAACACGGAGCGGTGCAAAATTGCTTAGCAGGTAAAGTTATCAAAATACATAGATATTTTTTATGCTCACATTTTTCCCTTATTAGTGTCCGCTTGTCTTTTTATTACTTTGATTGTATTATTTTTTGTTGTAAAGGAAGCACTGAGCCATGTTGAGAGCACACGTCTCGACTTGTCGCAGCAGGGAAAAATCACAGGGGTATCGCATCGCATTAAATATGCTCTGTTCCTACGTCCCACTGAGTTCCAGCAGCAGGAAAGTTTGCCTGAACGTACTGTATCAGTGTTGTGAAAATAAAGGAGGTACAAAAAGAAAAAAAGAAACTATAATTAATGTCATTATTTACACCTTCGGTGCCCTGCTGTACTCTGCCAAAAGTGTCTAATAAGTTAAGAAGGATAGTCGCCCTTCAGGCTCTGGTTCTACTCGGGGTTTTTCTTTTTGTCAATGGTGAGAATACTGCTAGTTTTTTTTTTTCCTTTTTTCTAAAAAAAAAAAAAGCATTGTATTAGGTTTCACCATTTTTTTTTATTTTATAAATTGGTGCTATATTAATAAAGCAGAATTGAGCTGAAATGAATTGATTTTCCCTGCCCATCGGGGACCTGGTTGCAGACAATCCATCTGCTGTTGAGCCCACACCAAACAACAAAGACAAGACTTAATATTTTTACAGTAATAAAGCAGATGAATTGTCTCTCCGTGTGCATTTGTTTTTATGGGAATTTATCATCGTATTTATCAATACGCCAGCCCCTAACAGAGCGCGAGCTGCAATTGTTCAGGACAGAAACGAGCCCTATGCCTCACTTTCGCTCCACTTCAAAAACGCAAAGCAAAACTGCCCCGGAGAGGCCAAGAAAATACAACGAAACGCTGATCAAACCTCATCTGCTACGTCAATTTAGCACTGCCGTTTATCTACATGTTAACATACGTAGAACCTTGGTGCATTTAAGTATCTAGACGTGGTGAAGACTCCTAGCTGAAGTTTAAACCAAACATCAGAATGTCGGTGAACGATGGACTCACACTGATTTCATGGATACAGCTGGTTACTGCCTGGATCAATAACCAATCGCTCGGATATACTTGTTTGGTCGGGACCAAAAGCATACTTTATTATATTTTTTTGTTGTGGTTTGCTTTCATATTGTGTATTTTTTTATTTTTTTTAACCATCATTTGTAAATAAAGTCGCCCGGGTGTCGATCCAACGTGACTCCCGTTCAACAGAAACGACGGCGGTGTTACGGAGCCCAGACCCGAGAGGAAAACAAACGTGGAAAACCTGGGTGTTGCTTTTCTGCAGTACACATTGGTGCTGTTATTACAAATAAAATGTCAAGAGCAGCTCATTCTACGTGAGCTTTTTCAAAGTTTAGAACGGCGTTGGCAAATGCATGCTCCAGAGCGAGTGAGACAAGATGCTCTGCACTTTCTGACCCACAACATGCTGCCCGCGGCGTTGCTAAGGAGGAAACAGAGAATCGGGTGCAATGTCAGTACAATGCATGGAGTAGTAGCGTTAGCAACACTTAAGGGCTCGTTTTTACCATAACGCCCAGTAACCGTGGCTTGTGCAGTTCAAACAGACACATATTTCCTGTAAGTTCGGATCGAAGTCGATCTGCATTCAGACCAAATGAGAACGACACCAGAGTTTATCTGTAAGCGGACTGAGAACACCTCAAAAGAAGAGCGGGTCTTGGTCTGGTTTGATATGTCAGTGTTTTCAGAAAGATGCTGCATATCATCTACAAGTCTGTGGTAATGAGTCCAATCCTTTCAGACATCATCTGTTGGAGGATGAAGAAGGTTGGTTCTGTTTGGGGGTCAGCTGAGGATTGCACAAAAAGGAATAATGCTTCATAAAATAAAGAACATTAAAAAAAACCTATGAGGATCCTCTTCAATAGACTGTTTTCATTCAGAGGCTTTAGATTTGCTGTAATGCCGACCGCTACAGAAGGTCATCACGATCTATAATCACTTTTTGAAGAAGAAACTTAGACAGTTTGAGTTACAACATTTATTCTCCCTTTGGGACTGAAGTGAGTCTTTCACAAACTGCTGAGCTACTGGAATTTTCAAGCACGACCATCTTGGGTTTACTAAGAAACATGTCAAAAAAGGAAAAAAAAAAAAGATCTGACAAGCTGCATTTGTGTGGACATTAAAAAAAAGAAAGCCTGATGATGTCAGAGGTCAGCGGAGAATGGGCAGGCTGGTTCATAAAGATAAAAAGGCAGCGGCAGCTTAAATAAGCGCTTATTACGAGGAATGTGACAAGATCTCAGCGTGATATTTCACATCATAGTGAAGAAGCACCACTACTTTCTGTCAGCATGTGACTTTATCTAGTGGAAGGGATTATTATGAGATGTGAAAGAGAGTGATTGTTGCTTGAAACTCTGCTGGATCTACACTTAACACTCCTGTGTTCAAGCTAGAAACGGAGGAGCTGCTGCTACAAAAGCCCCCGACAAGTTTCCACACGTTGAAAAATAATCGTGGGCAGTAGTTTTAGACCAAACAATTCAAATGAATGAACATTGAGGGCTATTTCACTGGCTTTTAATGAAAGATTTCTTGGGTTTTTTTAATACCAACAAAGGTTTTTTTTTGTTTTTAAATGTCACAGCCAAGCTGGGTCGAATTATCTCAAATTGGACGTTGGGTTCACTGTACTCCACTGGTCTCTACAATCACAGGAGTTTGATGCAATGAAGCAACATCAGATTGTGGTGAAAAGGGAGATCTTCGTCACGGAGATGCTGCCGACAAACCAGCAACCGCCCAATGCCGTCTTGTCAACGTGGAGCAAAGTCCTCAAGGGGTTAAAGCACTTCTCCGACGCAAAGGGAAATCTAGCTCAGTATAAGAAATAAGTACCTAATAAATTGGTCGGTGGTTGTAGTCAACAGTTCCTGTCTGAGAAACAGACTCATTTCATCATCATTTACTGTTTTGTTCCTTTACAAGTCGTTTCATCGAGTCCATCACCGTTACCCACTTGGTGTGCGTGACGGTTTCCGTTTTGCTCTTTCAAAGATGCTCTGCGTTTTTGACTCGGACTAATCTAAAGTAATGGGTTCCTCTCGTCTTCAGAGGAGGCCATCTGGGGGCAATTGGCCAAAACATCCGGTCGGTCAGGACCACCACAGGAGCCCGGGTTCTCTTCCTCCTTAACGAAGAGCCGTTAACAATCAAAGTCTTAACGGCCCTGCGGCTTAACGAGGAGACTTAACGAGCTTCCTAATGAAGCCCCAGCCATCATTACCTCGCTGAGTGGTGGCAGTGCTGATTGAAAGCACAGCTAAGAGTCATTCTGGAGCAAAAAATTATTTAAAAAAAGGCTCAACCTAAGTAAAAAAGAAAAAAAAAACAAATCCATTTAAGGTTGACCTCTCACCCGTATCTCTGCCTCCAAGATTAATAGGAAATTATATCAAGGGGAGAGAAAAAAAAAAAAAGAAAAAGTCATAACGGCGACGGATATTTTACGGTCCTCAGAAGTGGGATCTTTCAGAGAGCTTACCTTTGAGAGAGCAAAAGTAACAATACTGTATTTCATTAAACAACACCGGCCATCACCATATTTCACGTCCTCTCAGTGAGAAAAATGCCAGATCTCATAAATCCCGCATTTCATATCCCCCACCCCTTGATATACTATCGAATACATCAAGAGCCAAACAGTGTGAAACCACTGGACACAAAAGCCAAATTTAGTGACGCGTCACCTCCGCTCGGAGAATGATTTAAACCTGATAAGCTGCCGCTTCCATTTTCTCCGACGCCATTGTGAATGCGACACCCGGTCTCTCCGTCTCTCTCTCCTCAGAACCCTAAATTTCCTCAATTATTTATATTATCATAAGGTAATATGCTTATACTCATAAACTCGATTTCACATTTTTGTAATAACCATAAATCACAAAGTGAGGAGGAAAAATACTCTCTGCCAACCTCTAAATTACCTAAATAACTAATATCCCGTACACACAATTTCACATTTATGCCGCACAATAAATCATAAAAACACCAAGAAAATGTGTTTTCTGTTTTTTTTATTTTTTTCTCCCATAGATGTGCATTAACCTAATGAATGTGGATGTTTTCCCCACAAATTTGGCATGTTTGCGTGCATTAGTGTGTGTGTGTGTGTGTGTGTGGATGCTGTTATTGTACAGACGAGGTTACAAGCAGGAGGAGTAACTGTGTGGAAAATCATCTGGCAGCCCGTCTGAAATGCCAACGGGCAAATAGCAGCGACGCGGGGCACCGCTGAGCCCCGTGATTGGCAGCGGGGTTCATATTCCCCGAACGCATCGGGGAAAGTTTGCAAGGGCAAGCAGGCAGGTGTGAAAATATCTCGACCATCTCGTAATCTCCCTCAGCAAGCCTCAGAGGACAGGAAGGCCTTTTCATCTTCCGCTTTTTGGCGAGTTCAAAAGAGCTGGAAGCCTGCGGGACAACCACGACCGACTCGTGGTGGACCGCAAAGCTGGGTGAGGAGAGACTCGGCCAGGACCCGTCGAGCGGCGCAATCGATTTAGAGCAGGGTCCCTCCCCTGTTCAGAGACACGACCGGAGAAAGCCGACCGTTTAGGGAAAACGGCAGAAAATTTTATTTGGGACAGGGCCCAAAACGACTTCCGACAGCCAATTCGACAGGAAACCATGCCCCGTGGCCAGTTTACCTTCTTCCATCCTATCAAATGTTGGGTTTTTTTGCTTGAGGCTGTGTGTAAATTTTCCATGTCCACATTTGAGTCAAAGTGAGCCTTATCGCTGCTGAAAATTTTAGCAAGAGACTTGACAGGTGAGTGTATCTGTGTGGGCGGCGGTGTGCGCGGGGGCCGTGTGTAACTTTCAAGAAAGCAGTGTAATGACTCTGATTCTTCTTCTGGCTTGGCAAAAGCTCTGCTTGGCACAGTTATAGCCCAGAGTGGACAAGCAGCCAACGGGTGACTAAGAACTTGTGTGTGTGTGTGCGCGTGCGTGTGTGTGTGTGTGTGTGTCTCTAAGCGCCAACAGCAAGCTGACCTACAGAGAGTTCAGAGCCAAGAAGTTGGGATATCAGCTACTGAAGCTCAGGCTTAGATGGACAACTATACCGTCTAAGAGTACAGTTGTGAAGAGACGCCATCAAAATGTACCAATTAGCTTTCAAATTCGTCACGATTTCATTGAAGTATGTGGGAGATATTCAACGTTCTTTGGAAGAAGCTGAACTCGTTGCACAAGAGTGGAGTCAAGAGTATAAGTGGAAAGTAGATATGCATTTTGATTTTTCTTTAACATTCTCTTGGTAAGAGAGCTAAAGAGTTCAAAAAAGAATTTGCTTCGCTGTACTGGAAATAGCATATGGCATAGGTGTCAAACTCAAGGCCCGGGGGCCAAATCTGGCCCACCGTAGCTTTTTACATGGTCCTCTGGACTCCAGATTACATCAATAGGTCCTTCCAGTTTTTCACAAATCTGCAAAATTCACACAAAATCAACAAATTTCCATATTTTCCCCTGAGTTTACAGCAAATTTTCTCAAAACTGATCAAAAACATTGAGTCCGTAACTGATATGTCGATTTAACATTAGCGCAAATATTGTAAAAAATCCTTACAAGTATTACTTAATATTCACCACAAAACCTGTAATTTTGACTCCGAAATACACTAAAACAATCCCAAAACCCTGGAGGAACAGCTATTTACTGATGTTTTAACAGTTTAATTGGTTTTATCAATAGATTCTGGCAGGATTGGCCTTTTAAGAACATTCAGATTTCTGAATTGGCCCAAAATGGAAATGAGTTTGACAAAAAACCAATGCCAACATGAACAATCTGGCCCTTCAGGGAACTTCACTATGAAAGATGACTCCAGAAACCCTTTACTCAGCCCACAGGATTCACAACAGGCAGACTGTGTGCACACTTAGAAGGATATGAAGGTGCAAAAAACCTTTATGTCAGAATAGAATTTGCCAGTGGACAACATAGACAAATATCAGAACTTCTGCAATATTGTTGGTCAGACAGTTGATTCTGGGACCAGAATAAAGGACATTTTTGTTGTAAACTAAATCTAATATCTCACAGCTGAAGGTGATGAGAATCTTCTTCAATCTGACTTCATAGACTCTTAAATACCTACAAGAAGTTTCTCACTAAAACTATTTCAGGTTGTTAAATTGTTCATTTAAATCAGGGGTGTCAAACTCCAGTCCTCGAGGGCCGGTGTCCTGCAGTTTTTAGATGTACCACAGGTACAAAACGCTGGAATGAAATGGCTTAATTACCTCCTCCTTGTGTAGGTAAGTTCACCAGAGTCCTGCTAATGACCTAATTATTCTATTCAGGTGTGGTGCAGCAGAGGCACATCTAAAAGTTGCAGGACACCGGCCCTCGAGGACTGGAGTTTGACACCTGTGATTTAAATCATTTATTTTAAGCACTTAACCCTTTCATGCATGAATTATGATCCTTTGTGTCAGGATTTTTTTCTAATTTTTTTTTAATTTTCTTAAGATATATAAAAACAGTAGGAAAAAACACTTTGTAAATTTTTTTTTATTTTTATTTTTAGGTGATCAATTGTAATTTTCTCCAAATGCAAAGTAGTTATTTGACAAATACATCAACAGTATTGATCTTTAGGGGTTATCTAATGTCACAATTTATTTTTTTACCTACAAGAGTCGTCTACAGTAGAAGGAGGGACCGGGTCGGTCAGCGTGCTTTGTTGTCTGTCAGCCATATTGGATTTAACAAAAATAATTTCTTGCATTTGCAGCTGATGGCCAGTAGTTGATGGTGTATTTTATGAGGCATTAGTGTCCACTTCAGTGGACTGTGCGCATTTATAACATAAAAATCCACAAGATGCACAAGAAAATGGCTTTTAGACGGCTGTCCACTGTAGTGACCACTATGCACGAAAGGGTTAAAAAACAGGGTAAAATGTTTGTTGTTTAAGAATGTAAACTTTTGAGAACACTTAATATCTAATGGGCTGTTCTTATTCTGCTTCAAATGACTGTATATATTCCCGCCGAGTGATGAGTCCCATGTGAGCCTTAGACATGCCGTATATATTAACAGTAGCATGAATATGCAGATATTTCCATCTGTGATTACAGATGAAGCTGATACAGCTAAGCAAGACTGGAGCGACTTTTTAAATCGCCCACTTTGTGAGAAAATTAATTTACCGTCAAAAGCTACAATTATCTTTTCCGTATCAAATGGATTTCTGTGGCTCTTCCTCGTGATGCTGAATCTTCAACATCATTTTTTGTACTTTTTTTTTTAAAGTCTTTTAAAAGGCATAATGCTGCTGCAGAGTTTTCTTTCATGCAGTGCTTACTTCCAGACTATAAATGTGTGTAAATCTAGAAATTCAGCACTATTGTCTTAATGAATAGATTACCGTCTCGTTTAGCTCAACTTTTGAAGAGATGATCATTTGTTAAATGTAGATCCACTACAATATGGGAGCGGTAAAATATTTAAAGCTAGTTGTCCAATCCACTCTGCTCAGCTGCTCAGGTTTTTAAATTCAAACACCGTTTCCTGGTTTGCTGGGTTTTATGTTTAATACATGTAATAAATGCATTTTTTTGATGCTTATTTCTAGTGAATTTCACACAATATGTTTACACTAAGAGCATCAATACAGCAACTCTCATTTCTTTAGCCAATACTTCCTGAATTATTTTATGGAAAAACAAGCAGCTTCATTTTATTTCTAAGATTTTCAGATTTAGTTGAACAGTTCAAACAAAACAGAATCAGTCAAATCAAATGTTAAATAACCAGAATAAAACAAAACAAAACAAAACAAAAGATCGACATAAGAGTTGGTGAAGCTTACTTTAAAATCAAGTCATTATTTAAACATTAATCTGACTAACAAATAAAGAAACAAAACAAACCTGGCAACCTCGTGGTGAAATGTGAACATCCTGAAGTTTGAGTGAAATATATCAACATCTCAATAATACATGGACTTCTAAAGTCCACCTACTGAACCTCCTTCAGTCATTATGAGAAACGACTACAACCATAACAAAATATTCTCACCCAGTTGTGACACAAACACCCACAGGTATTCACACTTAAACCAAGTGCCCCGCTCTCCTCTTTAATCACCGTGGGTACACACACACACACACACACACACACAAAAACACTTTTCCAATCAGACATCAAGTAGAAACAGAACAGAGAACCTGTCAGACTATCAGACCCACTCGTGACTGCAGAGGGAAGGCAGATTTTCAAATGGCGTCTGAAATTCTAATCAAACTCTGTGTCGGAGTAAATGTGGGTTGTGGGGGAAGATTTCCGCTCGTTGCCACCGAGAACCCTGACGTCCCGCTTCCTGTCCGTTTGTTTTAGCGCTTTTTAAATCCTTTATGAGGCGCGGCAGTTAACCGCTTTACCGTCGATCCAGCATCGACATTCTGGAAAGCTAAGACACCGTCTGTAATTCAGTTGTGGTGCGGACATGTTGACCCGTTCCTCTTTGATCCAATTCAGGAAGTCTCTGGAGGGCAATGCATGTAGCCTTCCTATCAACGCACACACACACACACACACACTCACTAAACGTCTCCGTGTTGCACTCAAGCACTTCCTCTTACTCACACACTTCCTAAAAGAGCATTCATTATTCATTATTATTAGACTTTTCCTTTAGTGCCATGAGATGTTCAATGCATCTTGCCACTGTTCTCTTCCTCCACAATACATTATTCAAAACTAAATTTTGCTTTTAGCGTCAGAGTATGCAAATCTCCCTTTTGATTATCATAATCAGCTGATGTACGAGGAGCAGTGTATGTGTGTGTGTGTATGTGTGGCAGCTAGTCAGACGACCGTTTGTGTTCTGTTGCTTCAGAGCGCCAGTCGAGCATCGTTTACTTTGTGTCCGTATTTTTAGCCGAGAGAGACAGGCTTGAGAAAAGGCCACTGGAGGCCTGACTCCGTGGGCGTTTAAAGGGCAACTCGCCCACATGTGTGGTGCCCTGCGAGACACCGGTGGGGGGAATATTTTATCGCTGGGACACGGGAGTCAGAACGTCTGCGTGGAAAATGATGGAAAAAATGTGCTGCAATGAGAGAAAGTTTTAAGATACAATGCAAAAACCTACAAAACAAAAAGAAAAACGGTGTTGAATGTAAACAGATTTTATCTTGACTGGTCCTGACTGGTTGGTCAGAAACTCAAAAATGGGGTATCACAGGTCTCACAAAGGGTAAAGGACCCATTTAAAACATATTTAAATATATTTAAAGGAGTGGTTTTATGTATTTTCCAGGAATATAGACTCATTTTATACCACAATCAAGTGACTTTAGCTTAAGTAGTTAGAAAAATGCTCCATATAATCAACTAACTTTGTAAATCCACACCTTGAAATTGGGCCACTGTCTCTTTAAGAAGCTCCTACTCCCACACTCCACCTTAAGTAAGTCATCACAGCGATGTTTCTCATTGTGCTGTTTGCTCCTATGGAGCGTTGGACAGAAGTAGTTCATCTGATAAGCTCAGCAGTCTCTCAGCTCCACCTGGTGTTTGCTCATTGCTGCTACTGCTAGTCTGAAGGAGCTCAGTGAGGAAACTGAGGGGGAGTGTTGCTCTATGAGGCGTGAAATGTGTTGGACACCAGAGCTCCAAAAGGGGAGCTGCATGGAAATAGGTGGCGCTTTGTGGGAGAAAGCGCTTATTCACCACAGAATGACAGAAGGAAATAACATTACAGAGTGATATAAAGCTCAAAAAAGTTAATTCGACATTATACTGGCCCTTTTAAAATGAAACTGGTTTATTTACAGACATATAACAGAGAGCAAAACTTTGGCATTTGCTAGTCATTTTACTTCAACCTTACTTTTAGGGTACAAAAAGAAACAGCTTGGTATAAGAAGTCAAACCATATATAATTCATTTGATGCAGTTAATTTCAGGTAATTAAGCTCAGCCAACTGTATAGATTCACTTTTAGGTAAAAGTGAATATACCTAAAAGTGTACTTAGATTCACTTTTATCTAAAAGTGAAGCTATTCACTTTTAGATAAAAGTGAATCTGACATAAATCAGATTCACTTTTAAATAACTACCTAAAACTACCTAAAAGATTCACTTTTAGGTAGTTGCCAAGATTAATTTGGAAATCTTGGCAACTGTTTTGAAACTTCAAAACAGTTACCAGGGCTCACACCCTGGCGCTAACATGCGTCCTGAATGGGGGTCAGATTGTGTCCACACATTGCTAAATAGAGGTGTGAACACACACACACACACACACACACACACACACACAATGAGGACAACACAGGTGGCCTTGAATAATTGTGTCTGAATTACTTTGGGAATCTGTCTGTCTGTCCTGGCAACACATTAAATGACAACCGACTGACACGACTCTGTTCATGCTGCAGTTACCCGTTATCTCAACATGACAAAGAAAAACAAAAACGTATCGAGATCAAACTCAGCTGCATTCTCAGGTGAGGCGATTAAACCGACATCAGGAACACTGTGCGGCTCTAGGACTTGTTTTCGGATGGAAGTCTAACTTGTCAGAATCCCATTCAATAAAAACATAAACATTCTCTCACACAGAGGGAGTTTATTGACCAGCGGCTCTCAGCTATGCAGTTTGATCGTTTTTGGCGCTGATTGAAACCTGCCGCTTTCATTACACTTTAAAAATGTATCGACATGTGGAAGGTGCATCTACACAGCACGGTGTGCACAAACCAACAATCAAAACATCCCTCTTACTGTTTTAAGGGTTAAATTCTCACAGTGCTGATGCAGAGCGGCTTAAAGAGCCGCATTATTTATTTTCCACTTCCTCTCTCTCTCTGTTAAGCTAGGCAGACATACTCACAAGGACTTTGTACCTGGAATAACAAATGCGGACGAATCTTTGCCATGTTGAAGACTGAAGAACTGGAGCTCTAGTGGCTGAATGTACTGGTGATGTCACAGAATCGTCAGCAGATCAGATTGTTGCTCAGCTGACGGTCCACTGTGTGAAGTGGCTTCATCACTGTTTGCATGTAATGTGGTTTCAAAGTATTCTGTCTGCCATAAAAGTGTTCAAGTTTTCAAGGCAGGTTTAGCAGCCATGGCCTTGGATGTTAGAGTTGGGTAAAAACTATTACATTTTGTTATAACTAAGTAAATTGTTTTTTTGTTTGTTTGGTTTTTTTTTTCTAGAAATTAAGTTTTGTATCATGTTATAATGTTATTCGCTCACCAAAAGTATACCTGGAGTGTGGTTTGGATTATTTCATACATATTTCAGTAATCCTTGAATCTCCCATGGCAACCCATTCAGGGAGACTGAAGCTCCTCGTCTGGAGCTCATCTCCACTTTGCTCCTCCAGACTGGAGGCGGCAGCAGTTAGAAAACGCCTGGTGCAACTGTGAGTCTGCTACGTTGGACCTCACAGTCGCTCCTAAGAACGGCTGCAAACAGCATCACGGAAAGGTGTTGTTGTGACAACGTATCGGAAAGAGTCGGCGCTTCTTAAAGAGACGGAACCCCAGTTTCAACGAGTCAAACTACAAAGTCAGATTTATTTTAAGTTACATTTGATTTGCTGTATTTTTGCAACGACTGATGGTAACATGGTTACTTGATTGCGCTAAAAATAAATAATTGGCACTTTGTGCCAGAAAAATACATATTACCGCCCCTTTAGAGCAGAACACACACCCTGGTCATTTCAGAGTGTTAACCTGCCTGACTTTATGTGACATAAATTCCTGCTCCTCCCTGACTGCTGCTCCCTCCTCTGCTCCCGTATTCCCCCTCTTCCCTCTTCAGCCCTGTCACCTCCTCCCACCCGGCGCCACCTTTTGACCGGGCTGCTCTCCTCTCCTCTGGCCTTCTGCTCTTCACATCGGATTATCGCCACGCTCTGCAGACAAGCCCTCGCCGTGTAGCCCCGTAGCATCTGCATCGGGGCCTTTTTCTCTCCCCACACTGTTTCCAATGCTCACACCAGCTGTGGCACATATATAATTAACTTTAAGCTAAGAGGGTTTTATTAGTATCACCCACCCTATTTATATTTTAAGTTGTGCAAAAAAAAAAGAAAAAAAAAAAAATCTTGGCTGAATTTTTTCAGGTCATTTCAGCAGCACAAGTAATATGTTTAAAGGTAAGATATCTAAAGCTGTTACAGATAACTATGACATTTATAATGGACGCTCATTGGTGATTTCTCAGTAAAGTTTTAGGGGAGGCCACACAAATCACACTTAGAGAAAATTCCTTTATCGGATTTTTTTTCTTTTGACCAGCAGTGCCGTTACTGAAGGCCGTCTCCACACAGGATGACACAGCAGATAAATGCCAACCTAATTACGTCTTGTTTGGGCCACATCAGCCCTTTTTTTCCTTGTGAACCGGCAATCGAATGCGACGCCTGAAACGTCTTAAAACAATAAGAGCACGTCAGGCTATTTGTGCCTCTTTGGCGAGACAGCTAGTTATCAACGAACGGGAAAATCAGCCAGCTTTCTCGGCTCACTCGTTTGTAAGCTGGCTAGTGTTTCTTTTAATGATGCTCAGCTACAAAATACAAAACCAATAAATTTACACTTGATTAATGACGGCGTTTCTTACTGACTTCATAGAGCAACGGGATGCAGTTGGATGGTCAAGTCCACGTAAATTTTATAAATGATTTATTTTTTTCCTTTTTTTTTAACCTTTTCCAGGCCGTTCCGTTTTGAACTTGTTATTTTTTTAAGGAAAAAAAAATCAAGCTATTCTTCCTCCTCCATGTGTTCCTACTGCCATCTGCAGAAAAACACAGCTCAGTCAGAAACAACCAATCAGAACCTGGAGGAGGGTCTTAGTGCTGTCAATCACACTCTGCCAACTGCGGTACAGCTAGTCCCCTACAGTGGAGGACGGCGGATTAACAATTTCCCTGCAACAGTGAGTTGTTTCTCTGTCATTGGCAGTGCGTACACAAGTGTGACTGACAGCGCCAAGACCCTCCTCCTGGCTCTGATTGGCTGTTCTCTCCAGATTGCAGTAGCAGCACCAGGAAGAGGTGGAGGAGCTCAACGACACAGTGACAGTTTTACCGATATGTAAAATAATTGTTTATAGAAGTTACATTCTGCAGCTTTAAATGTCTCCAAAATGTGTATTTAATTGTCAGTATTTTGTGGAAATCACTTTGACATTAAACAGGTTATTTTTGATGGGTTTTTTTTTTCTTCCCCTCAATAGCCAACTTTTGTTAATCCTGATTTGTAGACACACACAAAAAAAGGTTAAACATCCAAGGGGTGAAAACTTTTTATAGACTTTATAAGCAGTTGAGAAGTCAATTCTACCTCAAGTTAAGGAAATGTCTGCTAATTACTGAATTTGAACAAAATAATAATAAAAAAAACTAATCTAACTGAACTACAACAGGAGAGGTTTTATCAACAGTATGTTCGTGTTATACAATTCAAATCAAACGTTATATCTTTCTAGACAGTGTACGTAAATATCTGGTTTTGACTGTAAAACCAATACTGTTTAATTCCTGCATAATAACTGCATGCAGGTACAAACCTCGACAACATACTGAAATCAATAACTCCTTTAACCTGGACTGTGGCCTCTCGTCGCCTCCCAGCCCCTCTGCCCTCGTCCTGGTCGGAGACGGAGAGGACGGGAAAGCTCCCTGACTCACAGCCTCCTTCGGGGCCACAGGGAGAAGTGGAGCGCACGGTCCTGGCCCTAGCATAAATATTAGCTGAAGGTCACGGTCACAGAGCTCACACAGGGCTACGCATAATCACCAACCAAGTCTCCTACTTAGTCTCCTTACTTCACGCGGCCCCTCTGTCGCATTACTGCCCACTGACTAAACACTTCAGCCGCAGCGCTCCCCCAAACCACTGACAAAGCTAACCTTGAAGGGTTAAAAGCCCGAGGCGACGAACCGCTTCCGACACCAATTTGGGCTTCGTGTTACGTTATGACACCACCTCGTTAGCGTCTCGCAGGCTCTAGCCTACATTTCCAGGGTTATCCGCGAATCCGTTTCTACGTTAGGCTTAAACGGGCGCAGCTGTATTCCGAGCCGCATTGTCGGAGATGAAAAACTGCCATTATAATATCCAACTGGAAAAAAAAAAAAAAAAAAAATGCTTTAAATTCAGACGCCTGCCTCGCAGATTTGTTCGACATTATCCCGAGATGAAACGCGGGCTGGTAAGAAAGGAGGGAGATAAAGGAGCGAAAAGGCATGTTATGTCTCCGTTGAATTTCATCTTTAATAGACTCTATGGCTGCCCCCCTTTTATTCCTCCTACTTTACCCACACAGCCTTGTTCCTTAAGTCAGCCGGCCTATTACTCCCTCTACGTGATTCTGCACCCACTCAGCACAGATGCACATTTAAACCCCCGTGGAGGCTTGCAGTAAAATGGTACTTAACTGCTTACTCGATTCTTTCACTCCCTTTCCTACTGGATTCTGCTCTCACTTTACGTTGCGCAAACTCTTAAAGCCTCGGCGTCGATGCCTCGGATTCCCCGTAAGATCTCTTGAAAAACTCTTCCTCCTCTCCGGCGGTTTTTTGACAACTAGTCTCGAGCCTCAAGGTCAGTGGCAGAAGACTCAGATTGCTTCTGTTGTGAGAAAAGTTCCTCCCTGCTTCTGTCTGTCGGAGCGTTTACGTTTACACTGCCGTCGAAAAGTATAGCTTCGATTTTTTTCTTTCTCCGTATTTTATCACCATACCAGCACAAACCTTAAAGTATTTCATTGGAGTTTCATGGCGTAGACCAGCAGAACATTGTGTGTAATTGTAAAGGGAAATGAAAATTACACATTGCATTCAACATTTACTGAAAATTAAGAAATGTGTTTGCAATGCGTTTGAAGGCCTCGGGTTGATTAGACCACACTGTTCAATGTCAGATTTATCCACTTGTAATATTTTAAAGGCAACTAATTTGACAAAAGTGCTTCCCGATTCAAACAAACAATGATATAAATACCAGAATCAAACATTTTGACCTGCTGATTTCATGATTCTGTGATCAGATCACTGCAGAGATTGCAGGAGTGTGTCATTCCACAAAGTTGAGGCAGCCACAGCGAAAGCTTGACCCAAACTATGTTTCACTCCTGATCTCATCATGCCTGTGTTTAACAGAGACTAGAGGGTTTGGTGAAAGTTGATGGGGAGGTGGATGGAGCAACAAACCAGCACAATCCTGAAAGAAAACAGCAAAAGATTTGAGACTCTGAACATCCAGCCGGAGCTACAATGTGATGGTTTAACATGTGTTTGGATGGTCCATCCCTACACGCAATGAAGAACACGTGACTAAATTTGAAAAACGGGTAGCTGGGACATGCTAAGCTTTGAGATTTCCTCCTTTTGCAAGCGAGGCAAAAACTTTATCCTTTGTTTTTGAAACACGCCTCAAAGGACTTGGGAGTTTTCACTGCAGCCAGAGGTGTTTTTACAAATTATCCTCTCAGCGGGACAGAAACAAACGTGCGAAACTCTCTTCAGTTTTGTATGTGCATAAAAATAAGGAAAACTGGGACTTGTAATATTGTTTAATCTCCTGCAATGCTATTTGTTGGTCTATCAGATCAGGAAAAAATGCCATTAAAACACAGTTAAGTTTGCAGCGGTAAGCAGTCCAAACGTGTTGGGTGATTAAGAGGTATTAACGAGCAGTAGAACTCAAATAAAATGTTTAATCGGGTTCATTTCAGGGTCTGTAATTAGTTAATTATATCTATTCGAAAACTATACATCAACAAAATAGGCAGTAGGTTCGAAAAGCTTTTTTGGTGCTAAATTATTGAATAAGTAGATATATGAGGTAAACAACAAAGACATTTTAGGTTCATGTATTTCCTATAATAGACAATAATAATCTTTCCCAGAGTCCAATCAGATTATTTTTGAAGCAAATTTTAACCCCCAGTGGGCCAAGAGAAGCAGATTTGTTGTCCATCGTTATTGTTTTGGGTCTGTGCGTCAGATTTATGGATGTACAAGAAACACAGTTCAAAGGTTCCGGCTTTTTTGTATAGAAAAAAGAAGAAAAAAAAGAAAATGCGATTAACTGCATTAAAAAAAAAAAAAAACATTAAAATTAATTAAAATTATGTAATTAATCAAAATTAGCACATTAACCCCAGTATTAATACTTTAGAAAAGTACTGTATGTCATTCCTTTACTCTATTTTATTTAACCCTGCTCTTATTTTTTTCTTTTACCTTATTTCACCCCAGCATCCCTCCTTTGTCCAGTGTAGTAATGTCTCTCTTCCACCTTGTTACCCACACACACACACACACACGCCGCCCCGCAGCCCTCCCTCCTTCCCTCCCTCTCCTCTGCGTTGAAGTCACTCTCTAATTGCTGTCTCCCCCCCTGCTATGCTTGGACCCAGAGGCTAAATGATTTCTACAGGGAGAATGGAAGCACATGAAAACAGAGATATTTGCAGAGCGACTTGCCTTTTTTATTATTATTGATGAGCTGCTTGTCAGGAGGTGTGTGTGTTTACAGTCAGTTTGGCCCACCTATTGGCACCATCATACAGGGTTTTCTCTCCTCCCCCCCCTCATTCTTTGTCTGTGCAGCTCTCGCTTTCCTGCAGTTTCGTAAGCCACCCTTTTATCCGAGGTGGGGGGGTTTTTCACACTTTGAAGCCATATTTACAAGGTTTTGGTGTTTTTTGATGCCCTTTTTAGTTTTGACGCTGTGTGGTATTTACGTATTTTCGGTGTGTCATTTGAACTCGGAGCTGTTTGGATGGTTAGCGCAGCTTCCAGTCACATTATTGGAAAGCAGAAGTTTGCAGCTGGAAATTGTTTGACTTCAGCACAGGTGATAATAAAAATTGTACTTTTTGTGTGTGTGTGTGTGTGTGTGTGTGTGGGTCAAAGGATCGATAGGATGCATGAAACATTTCTACATTCATTAGCAGCAAAATGTAGTTAAACTGGTAACATCAAAGCACTGGTTTGACCCTGCTAAACAAAAACTGACCTCATTAGGTAGATGCAGGTGAAGAATGGCTGTGTGGGCTGCTTAGCGTTAGATCTGCTGAAGATGAAGGGAATTTAAACAAAAACAACAAAAAAGCCCAATAACTGAAGAAGAAATTGTACCGTTATTGTAAATAGTACACAAGTGTATCTTTTCAAAACAAATTCTCCAAAAAAACAATCAAAATATCCAATGGGGTGGGGGGATATATTTTTTATATTAATATAACGCAATTGCAATTTTACTTTTGATAGAAGTGTTGTGTTGTCTTTAATACTTGTGACCCCAAATACCAGCAGAGTTGAAAAGGAGGATTCACGGAAACAGAAGAGCAGAGAGAGGAGAAGGACGTTCGAACCGTCCATCAATCCACAATTGATCAAATTCCCAGTCAAAAAAACGCTGATCAGTGACTACGGATTGGGTATCAAAAGAGCATCTACCAAAGTCTCAACCCTTTAATAAAGGACTGGTGGCAATCCACCTCTCTCAGCCCAGTTTCATCCCTTGGTTAAAGAAGAATTTCTCAAAGGAAAACCACAAATAATTTAGGTCTTTCGACATCCACAGTTAGCTGTTTTATAAAAATATCCAGGGAGTCGGGGGAAATCTCAGCGTGTAAAGGGTAACAGTGAAAGCTTCTGTTTGATGCATGCGACCTTCCAGCCCTCAGGAGGAAATACATGAGAGACCACGGCACAGTGAACAATATATCCACATGGGTCTGAGGGATTGCTACAGAACACGCTGCCCTGCTGCATTCAGAAATGTTACTGTAGCACACAGAAAGCCATGTGGAGCAAACACAGATTGGGTTAGGATGGGGTTTTCCTCCTCCGCCCCTGCAAGTATCCCAAATTGACTGTGTAAAGTTTTTTCAAATAATTTATGCTTCCAGCACTGACAATTCAAAAAAAATGCTGTTTTTTTTTGTCTAATAGCAGTCTAATACTCAAGATGAGCAATTTCAGTTTGAAAAAGATGACAAAGGTGTCAGAATAGCGTTGCAGTTTGTTCACTAAACCTCAGCCGGTTTCGTTTAAATCTTAGCACACGCCGTTTCCGTTGAGTACGATTTGGTAGCGACAGCTGAACGTGAGGCTGTAAAGA
Source organism: Poecilia formosa (assembly GCF_000485575.1). Classification (NCBI taxonomy): domain Eukaryota; kingdom Metazoa; phylum Chordata; class Actinopteri; order Cyprinodontiformes; family Poeciliidae; genus Poecilia; species Poecilia formosa. The sequence continues at coordinate 119,659 of NW_006799989.1, read as the reverse complement.
GAGGCACGAATGCAAGTATGCAGCTATAGTCGATACATGCCAGCCATAAACGTCTGTGCCTCCACAGACGTAGCACGAGAAACACCGACGGAAACGGCAGCTGCGTGATGCGCCTAAACGTCGTCGCCCAACCACTGCAGGAAGGGCTTCAACGAGACAACACGCTTTACCTTCCTGTGACACTCTCCTCCTGCGTCTCACTAATGATTTTCTGCAAGTGTTTTCACAATGTAGTGCAGATTGCACCCAGAGGGGTTGAGGCGCTGAAGAACCAGAGTTATCAATAACACGTTGGGCAGTAAGTGGGTTATTTGTTCTTCTGCATAGATCCTGAGACAAGAGTAAGACGTGCATTTTGTAGGACAGATATTTGCATGTTGTAAACGTTAAGCATAAATAACTAGAGTTCGACTAAAGCAGACTAAACAGGGTTGATGTGAATGCACTCTAAAATTACACATGTTTGAGGGTATATTTGGCATTAAGTGGCTTGTCTGTGGGCTGGCTCCCAGTCCAGTTAGCCCAACAAATTAATCTGCTAGAATTAGCTTGTTATGCTCCAACTATATAAAGTGATAGCGTAACACTATGCTATCACTTTTAACATAAAGTGAAAGCACACGATGGCAAAAAAGATAGATTAGTTAATCTAGAAACACTGATGAATAGAAATGGAAGTATTTTTTAATAATAAAAATAATAATAATAATCACAAGTCCATTGATGCTTGTTAACAACATGATGCATCACAGCAATTTGCAAACACCTCTGGGTAGAATGGCTGCCGACTAAAACACTGGCCATGTTGGTTGTTTATTAGAAAATATTAAGGTTGCATTCACTTGACACAAGTTCCAAGTATTTTTACACACCAGCCCACGCTTGTGTTGAGATATAGTTACTATTATGCCACCACACTACACAATGTGTTATGAATATGCATTGTGATGTTAATGATATGCTAATTACAAAAATAGCCCAAGTCTGTTTCCTGTTGCGTTGCCACTACATTTGCACATTTGCTAGCACGGCTACGTAGCTCATGCACCGAAGCTGCTTTTAAGGTGACACAGGCCAAGATGGAGTCGCCTCACTGAGAGGAAGAAACTGTTACATGTCACGTTTCCTCCCCGCATGAGCTGCTGGGGAGTTTGCATTTCAAGAGAAGAGTAACGGGAGAAGAAAAGCTAATCAGAAAGGCTTTTTTTCTTTTAATCCCTGCTCTGCTGAGGCGCCTTTTATTCTCAAAAAATTTTTTGTTGCCTTCACACAGCCTCTGCAATCACTTGAAACCCCATTACAGGCCATGTGACAGCATCAATTAAATTCACAATTATCATGGGGCAGTGACACTCCAGCATGAGAGCGTATAGCAGCGCAGCAACGTGTGTGTGTGTGTGTGCGTGCGTGTGTATCGGGTGTGATCTGCGTCTTTGTGCGTGTGCAGGCGAGAGACAAAGAGCGAACATTGATAGGGGAAAAACTCAGATATGTTAATGCTAAAAGGTTTCTCACTATTTTTTTCCTTTTAGTGACTTCTGATCCTGAACAAGTCGTTTACAAAAAAAGACTCAGATCTCAAAGAGATAAAAAAAAAAATTCAAGGGCTACTTTCTCGGTTTTCTTTATTGACTGGTTCTTTTTAGATTTACTCTTTTTCTCTCTATTTGTTTCACAGAAAAAAGACGAAAAAAAAACAAACATTCACAGCTACTGGAAATTCAACCGCCTGCTTTTCCCCGTATTTGACCCCATAATTCATTATCAGTTTAACAAAAAGATTATTTGTCTCCCACTGCCATCACCAGATAAGAGCCTTGGCTCTTGTTTCCAGCTTTAGTGGAGATTTATTCAGACTGGAAAAACAAACAATAAGGCTGATTAAGACATGCAACGATAACGTGGCGATAAAAGAAAAAAAAGATTTAAAAAAAAGAAAATATGAACACCGTCCTTGCTCAGTATCCGAGACCAGACAGCCGAGTTCAGGTGAAAAATGCATCCCGACTCTCGGGCGACCGCGTTTGCCGTTGACTGAACTGGTTTGGACCCGGGCTCTATCTGGCCAGATGGCGGCGTTCTGGCCTGCGCGGTGCAGCTGGGATCAGAACGCCGTCGCTGTAACTCTCTCCATTAAAGCACAATCAAGGCTCCAACGGTGAAAGGGGGGGAAAAAAAAAAGAAAGAAAGAAACACTGGAGAATGTTTACATTGATTATTTCTCCAACTATAGAGCCTACACTACAGCAGAGCTGAAGATTAAAAATTCATAAGCGTATTAAGGTCTATAAGAGCATTATTCATGTGTGCTGTCACTGCGCGCTACGGCGAGGTACTAATCGGACACATCTCTAAGCGAGGGCACGCATGAAAACACGTCGTCACAGCGGAGGTCTGGGAACTCTCCCAAGTGTCGACGCCGTCGCTTGCACATGTGTGTGGCCTGGCGCGGTTCCCTCCTTGAGTACCCTACAATGTGCTGGCACCGACACCTGCTTGACACAGCAGATTGGCACTAATGGCTTTACACACAATGCCATCTGTAAGCTGGACTGCTGGCTCCAACGTCTTCTCCGAGCCCCACTAAATCACTGCATTCTGGTCAGGCTACACAGTTTTGCGTTTGGCTGCTGAAACGAGGCAGAGCGGTACACGGCATCGGGGCTCCTGAGGACGAAGCGAGGTGGGAACACGGCAACGCTCCTGGGAAAACTTGAAGTTGTTTTGTTGTCGCGAATAGAGCGAAGGCTTCCAAAATCAAAAACTATTTAGGAAGTCATCTTTAATGAGTGTACTACATACCAATCCAGGGTTAGCGACTATATAAGTGGTAGTTTATATGCTTTTTTTCTTATTTTAAAGCAGGTTTTAATGGCTGAAACAAAGTAAAAATGCTCCCGCTCTTTGTTTGTGCAGACAGAATAAGGAATTGATTGATCTTATAGGGACAATGTCATTTTATAGCAACTCTGTTACCTTCAGTTGTTATAAAAATGATATACCAAATATGACTTAAGACATTCAACTTCACAAAATTAGCGCCTTGAAATTGCGTCTCTTTAAAAATGCCGCCCTTTTATGAAATTCCGCCTTCAGGAAGTCACCACAACATCGCTCCGCTTTTGACCTTTTAACAAGGTTTTTTCCCGTTGTTGCATTGGGCGGCGGTTGTTTTATTGGGTTCGGTTGTTGCCCCATTCCCCCGGGCTTTTGTTATTTGTTTTTGGTTGTTTTGAGGGGGTTGGGTGGTTGGTTTTTGGGGCGGAGGTTGGGGGTTTTGGAACCGGTTTGTTGGCCACCACCGGGTTCCTTTTCCTTCCACGTTTTTTCGGCCCCCTTTTTGGTTCTTCGTTAGGTGTTCCCGGCGGGTGCCGGGTGATATGTAATGTATTTGGAAGCATTTTGAGAGTAGCATTACCTGGGTAACGGCAAACCTTCTTTAAAACAAAATTTGTAGTTTGGCTAGCCACAACAGAAAATTTCTATTCCACAGTTTATAATAAATTGGAAGTCTATTTGATCAAAGTAAAATAGTTCCTTTATTGTGCAATAAAATGGTGCTATGTGCCTGAAAAATATATAATACATCCTTCAAGACAGTAGTAGTGTTGGTCGTTCTGGCCAGAAGTCTTTATTTAATCAAGCCATCGGTTTAACTCAACAACTGCTCCCTGTTTCAATTCAAAATAAGAGTCTCAAGCACAGATACAGGGTGTCAGGCTTACAGCACAGGTCTTCATCTGAAGGACTCATAATAATGACTTAGACTTATTCAAACAGGCGAGTAGGAAAAACTTCAGTTTGACCAAAACTAAATATTTTGTCGAGATCGAGTTAGCATGAGATTTCTTCACACCCCCAGCTCAGACCTTTATCAGTCAAGCTGCAAAAGAAGCCAAATTGAATGTTAGCTAAACGGCAGGGAGGCTGGATAATTCAGGTCGCATCCGTATGTGGGCAAGAGGGAACCAGGACCTAAAAATACGAAAGCAATTTATGCCTTTTTGTCTACGAAAGTGCGAGACGCGTCCCACTGTGCTGGAAAGCTCATAAACAGCAGCCCGACTCAAAGCACTAACACTTACACAAACACACTTCTCGCTCTCTGTGGCTTTCTGCAGCCCGCAGCAGTCACACAGGGATCATTACTATTCATTTGCTGAGCAAACTGGCCACACAGGCTTATAAATTAGCTCATCTACAGCAGCTGGGTTCAGGAGACAGTTGGTGCATGCCTGGGACAGGGAGGCCGGCCATTACAGCGCCCGGCTTTCGAGACACCTTCTGTCCAGTCGACGTGACCTCCCTGAAGCTCGTAATTCTTTGGAAAGAGGAGAGAATGTGTGGCGGCGTGGAGCCGGGTGGTGAGACAAGCGCGGTCAATGAGTGTAATAAATTGCAGAGCCGCAGGACCACGGCCCCGTGCGCGTCCGGCAAAGGAAGAGCGCGGCAGGAGAACGCCGTCAAACCGAGGAGCGTAAATCAATCTGAATAAAACATCATAAGCAGGACCTTGCAGACCGACAGGGAGAGAGAGCCGACAGGTCCGACCTACAGGAGCATGAGGCAACACTCTGACTTCTCTGCCTCGGAGACAGGATCAATGGTGGAGGATGGCAAGAAACAAAAAAACCAACCTATTAATTCAGCTGGACGTGTCAATTCCCATTGGTGTGTGCAGATTGGTGCTGATCATGTCTAGCCTCTTGGGCAGAAGAGAATCTGGGGCTTTTGCTGAGCCTCAGTGGATCATTGATGCATCGAACATTTTACGACTACCTGGAAGGCGCCGCGTCGCAGCCGAGGAATGTAAATCAATTCCAATTGCAGGGTTATGGCGACGCGCACACACACAAAAAAAAAACTTGAAGCGTGACTCTGGGATTATATTACACTAATCACCTTCGGTGTAAGGAGTGCAACGGAGATGATCACCTGAGGTTAAATAAGCTACGTGAAATACTTGAGTGCCTGGGAATTTCATAAAATATTCAGAAAATTGTTCGCAGCATCTGAGCAATAAAAGGTGAACAAAGCTTTTTTCTTTTTTTTTCTTTTTTTTGGTTTTTGCTTCAGCACATTTTCACTAATTACAAAGAGCTTTGGGTCCAGCAGCAAACTGTGCTGGATGGATCCATGTCAGAGGCATGGGCAGGGAAGCTGGTCAGAGTTAATGCAAAGATGGTAAAGTGGAATCCCAAAGGATAAACCTGGTAGAGGCTGTAAACGCCTGGGGAGGTTTGCCCTCCATTTGGACAAGCCTTATCTATAGAGTAGCAATTGATTGATTGATTGATTGATTATTCATGTGCTAGAATGCATAGTCAAAGTCCAGGATTAAGTTACCAGAGCCTTGGTGCTGTAGTAGGTAACTTGTGTGACAAAATTATCATTTTTCAGATTTGCTAAAACTGTCACTATATCAGGAGAGTAAAATATGAGACAGATAATCCCCCCACCCTCCCCCCTTGCTTTCTCTAGGCTAGTTAGCATGTATATGCTAACTAGCCAATGATGGCGGATTAACAGTTTTTCTGTAACACTAAGTTGTTTCTCCTCCATTAGCACAGCAGCAGCATGTACACAAGCGTGATTAACAGCACTAAGACCCGCCTCCTGGTTCTGATTGGTTAAATCTGACTGCAGATGGCAGTGGAGCCATAGAAAGGACGCAGAGGAGCTCAACTTTTTCACAAATAATCTGTTTCATGTTATACTGTCACAATATCATGAAAGTTTTTATAACAACATACTGCACCTTTAATTAGAAATAGAAAACTCTGGAAGAGCTCCAGAGATTCACTTTTCAGATGGGAAAATGTGTCAAAAACAGCGCTGTTATATGTGCAGGGGACGTTCTGCATGTTTGGCAGGACAAAAGCCATGTAAGGGTCACGATAAATGTATCCTACATGCAAATGCTGCATGTGTCAGGAAGACTAACGCCGCACATCACCCTAAACACACTATCCACTCAGTGAAAGATTGTGTTGCCGTGGGGATTCTCTTCTCCAGCAGGGACAGGGAGGCTGGTAGGAGCTGCTAGGAAGATGGATGAAGCTAAGTACAGGGCAATCCCAGATGAAAACCTTATTTCACACATTTTCTTTTTTTTTTTTTTTTTTTGTAAAAACGTCCAAAGCTTCTACATCAGAACAGGTAGAGTTTTTTTTTTTCTTTCTTTTTTACTTACCCGTCCAATGAGCACAGGTTCTGGGCCGGCGTATTCTTCGATCACAAAGAACTGGTTCCAGATCCAGCTCCTCCTGCTGCGAGAGCGTGACCGCCTCCCCTCCACAGGCCGCTGTGCCCCCCGCTCCAAGTCCGACTCCGACGCTTCTTCGAACACGAGGCCATTTCCATTTACCGGGTCAGCGGCTTGGACTTCGGCTTCTTTTGCGCCACGGCTCCACTTGGGAGCGGGCTGGAGCCTCAGGACATGGCTGCTGTTGACAAGTTTGTGGTCTTCATCTGTGAGAAACTTCGCCGTGCCGGGATCGGTTCTAGCGGCGCGAGCTGACTCCGTTAATGGGTCTCTGCGGGAATCTGCAGCTCTGCTCCCTCCTCTTGCTCCCAGGGGCTGCATCGTCAGCACAGACGGGGGAGAATCGTTTGTTTCTGGGAGAACATACACAGGGAGACGCTTCGTCGATGCAAACGGCGGCTCCGTTTGGCTGATTATCGCCTCTTTCTCGGGGCCGGGGCCGACCTCGCTGCGAGGTGTCGACAGGGAACGAGTGAGGTGTTTGCTCTTGTTATCACCGCCGTCGGAGCTCGGTGCTCCCAAGCTGTCTTGCCCTTTCCTTAAAGCCGGCTTGGCGTCGCTCGGCAGATTAATATGAGTAGCGGTGTTCTGGCGGGGGTAGAGATCTGGGCTGGTAACCGAGCTCGCATATGGAAATGCGGTCTGATTATCGAATCCAGCGTGAGGCTGAATGGCAGCCATATCTTGTCTCTGCTCCCTCTGAGTCTCTAATGGCTCGTGATTAACGTCAATCAAGTCTCTCTTCCTGCTCCGGCTGCCCTTGCTCGGAAAGCCGAGGCCGGGAACTTTCTGCATTTGGGAATTGACGATCCTGACTAAGTTCTCTTTTGACAGCAGCTTCAGCACGCCGTAACTCCCGGTGAGGTTGAGCTTTCGGCTTGAATCGACGGTGAACCCTTTCCCGGGCATGCCTGTGGTGTGGGCGCTCAAATCGGGCCTGCTCCTGGACCTGGTGCCGGATTTGGCCCTGGTTTTATTGGAATGCAATTCCGCCTTGTGATGGACGAAGGATTTCTCCGACCGCACCGTGTTGGAAGTCTCTGCGCTTCTCGTGCCGTTTTTAACTCTCCTCACCTCCAGGTTTGATGCCTTGCTGCTGGACAACGCAGCCGGCGTCCCGTCTTTTCTACTGACGGAGTCGACCTCGCGCTTAGGCTTGAGGGATTGCCTCTCTTTGTTGCTCAAAACCATTTTGGCGTGAGGAAACCTGGAGTCGCTCAGCTGCTCGCGATTTATCAGGTTCCTCAAAGTGACCATGGGCATCGCGTTTGAATCCTCGCCGTCGTCCCATTGGTCTGCAGGTTTGCTATCCCCTCGCCTCGCCATGTGCAACCCGGCCGCCCCTCTCCTGCGTAACACCTTGCTCGCCGAGGCCCCTCCCAAAAGGACCTCCCAAAGGGACAGGAACACCAACAGGAGAAGATTCCTTGCAATCATCTTGTCTTGTTGTTCTAATTCGCACGGGGGATGGAATAAGGCAGCTCTTGTTTTCTGACTGTCTTCATTCTCTTTTGTTTTCACCTCATCCCCCCCTCGCTCTCCCCTCCTTTGCCCTTCACGCCGAGCTGGAGGGCAGGTGTCAATCACTTCCTCCTCTTTCGTCAATGCGGTCCGATATCTCCGTCTATCTCACAAAGCCTCGGCGAGCTGTTTTTCTTCTCTCTCTCCCCGTCTCCTCCCTCGCGAAGCGTCTCATTCAGGTTCCCGCGGAGACTCGAACACCCTGGGAGAAAAGATAAAGATAATTAAGTCAAAACTTTAATCATTGCGCTGCGTTAATTAAAAATGGAGCCACGCAGACAGGTAGGACGATTCACAGGCAGGCCGGGGAGACCTTTCGACACGGCAACAATCGCGTTTCTGCCAGCACAATGGGGATTTTAAACTCTGAACATCTTTCTATTTATGCCCTCACAATGGTACACATTTTATTTCTTTTTCTGGGGAGGTCAAGTTTTATCATCACAACGTTATGCTTTCAGTGCGTTGCAGAAGCACCGGTAGAAGCAACGAGGACGGTAATAATCAGAAATGCTGCAAAGAGGTTCAGGGTGACTCTGGAGGAGCAGCTGACATCCACAGCTCGGGTGGGATAATCCGTTTCCAGGACAGCCGATGCATTCGGAAAATTAATGGAAGAGGGGACAGAAGGAAACGATTGTCGTAAGAAGCCTAAATACGTCCTGGTTTAAAATTTAAAAAGAGGAGACAACATAAAACCTGTGGATAAAGGTGCTCTGGTTCAGATGAGACCAAAGCTCAACTTATTTTAAAGGGTTATGTCATCAAATTCAGCATCTATACGGTGAAACATGGTGGTGGCAGCATCATGCTAAAAAGACACTTTTCTTTAGAAGGGATAAAGAAACTGGTCAGAGTTGATTGGACGATGGATGGGGTTAAGATACAGGACAACGCTGGACACATGAAACAGAAAGACAGATCCATAATTCAATGATTAAAGGATATCTTGTGCTAGAATGTCCCAGCTAATATAAAACTAAAGAAATTTGAAGGAAAACTTGAAAATTAATCTTCACAAATGATCTAAATTCATCTATGTTGCTGAGAAGAACAGGCAGAAATTTCAGTATGTAGACGTACAACTTTACAGGAAAAGGTTTCTCTGCTGAGAAACTACTTAAAGTGGCTCATTATAAACCATGCTAAGTTGTTCAAATTTGTAGTATTTAAAAGCCATGTATAATTTCTCTTCAAAACACATAACAGGAGAAGACGATGCACACTTTTGCACAAGAAAAAAAAAGAGAGAGAGAGAGAGAAAGAGAGAGAGGCAAGCTCGGACAAGAGAAAGCCATCTTTCATAACACTTTTGATTTCTGATTAACCAGCTGGTCGGTCACAAATCCTGTCAGATAAACGTCGATTCAGACGAAGCCCTTCACGTAGCTGTACTTAAAGGGCGTGGAGCGAGTCAAAAGGTTGCCAGGTCTCGTTCATCACATTGCTGCTTTCCGGGTGTCGCCCAGCGCTCCAGACGCACACGCGAGAATCAAAATGTCAGATATCCATCAGCGTGCACGTCTCCTGACATGACTGGACACTCCTCAGTGAGGTTTCAATAATGCCTGCCTACACATCTGACAAGCCAATGTAGTTGTTGTTTGCCAGACCGCATTAACATAACAAGGTTTTCTTTGCTGCCACGTGTGTGGAGACAGACAGGGATTCGCAACGCGAGAAAACTCGGAATTCGGTGTCGCAGATTTCGCAAAAACATTTCCATGATATCGCGGAGCTCGCAGGAGATTTGGCACGATTGGAATGAATACACACAGACACACACACACATACATATGTACAAAAATAACCCAAACCATTAGCCTGCATGGCTCTTGAGTAAAGACAGCAAATATGAAACGACAGTCGTCTTCGCTGGGGCTGCACAGTTTCAGGACGATGTTTCACTGCGACGCTATTTCTGAAAATGCGATGACTGCATTCATGATTAACTCTCATTTTGAGGAAACTTTTCTTTCCGTCCCGTTACGTAATGTCCCCACGACTCACTGCGAGCCACAGATAGAGCAGGGACTATTAAAACGTTACATTTCAGCAAATACTGCAAACGATGCATCACAATTACAACACTTCACATGAGGATGTCTGTGATTGCAGTTCGACATCACCTGCACCTCTTGTCGTCTCGTTATCTCTGCGTGCAGTGTCACAATTATGAAGAACTGATTGGATATTTGTATTTGCAATGTGTGGGAAGCTACGAGCCTTACAGCGTCTCAGGAATATCTGAGTGTGTGTGATTTTATTTCAAGGCTCTCCTTTACTTTTCAAAAGCAAATATCCAAATTTTGACTCCTGAATTCAAGGGAAAGGTTCAGTAGCCTTCTTTTAATTAACTGATCAGCAGTGTGAAGCAACACCAGTGGCGTTTCCGTTGATTATATAATCGTGCAATTTCACATTTCGAAACAGAAATGGAAACACAGCAACTTTGAAAAAGAAAAAAAAAAGTTTTTTGATAAGTTTTGGCTCTTGGATGGTGGTGTTCTTTTTTTCTTTTTGGCATCTCATTAAACTGACCTGCACACCATCTCGTTATATTTAAATGGTTTTGAATCCGTTACATTTTTGAACCGGTACACCTTGATTCTGGCCACTGAGTTTGGTGTCTATTTGCATGCAGTGACTCACCGTCGCTGCGTCGGCAAACTTTTTCTGAGGACAAATCTTTCCAGTTGTGGACAGTGAGCCTGAACACACACCAACGATAGAACCATAAAAAAGAATAAAAACCCATTCATTTCCCCAGTTCATTCGTCCATATCTCCTTCCTTTTCTCCTGTTGTCTTTGCACATCCGTCCCAGACGGCCACTCAGACTAAACCGGGGGGCTTCACATAAAATCTGATAATGTGGCAGGGGCCGTGTGGAGGCGCGTGCCACTTTATCACATAAAATCTGATAATGTGGCAGGGGCCGTGTGGAGGCGTGGACGTTTTTATAATCGTGCTTTAGCACCGGGAAACAATCAATAACTAGCCTTTTATTGGACTCTGATTTACAGCTTAGTCTTGCAACTCTTCCACCTGAGTCGTGTGTGTGTGTGCGTTCGAGGAGGAAAGGGCCCGTGATCGAATGCCGCATCTGCAAACCGCCAACAAAAACCGCGGATTAGTCTGACTTCGCGAGCGAAAGGTCAAAACGGAGGCGCCGGTGACTGATAAATCTGTGCTGTGAATCTTTGATCGGACACCTTTTCCTCCGGCAGACGAACCTGCTTTAATGCGGATCTGTTTGCTCTGGAGCAAACCGTGTTAAAGTCAGAAAGTCGACGATTCCACGTTCTCGATGCTCGAGCTGGCTTGTAAATCTGAATTCATTGTTTGTGTAGTTTGTAAAACCCAAGTGTTATGGATTACCCGGTGCCAGTTTCACTTTATCCGGCTGTGTGACACTTGCTCTCCCGTCTTCGCCGCAGACAGACCCTGTCAGCACATTCGCTGGGGCGAGACTGAAGTCGGAAGGTTCCTCCTGGGATACTTTTGCATCCTTTTATTTTTCTCCTCGGCCTCGTTGCTTACAGCCTCCTGCTCTTTGCACCTCCTCGCCAAAAATGTTTTTACGCCCCTCGAATGTTTTTTCACATTTTTGTTACTTTGAAATCATAAATTTTGATGCGTTTTATTGAGATTTTCTGGGCTACAACTAAAGTTATTGATTATTCAGTCAATTAGACTGATGATTAATCAATTAATCTAATAAAATAACTGGCACGTAAGTAGTTTTTTTTATCTTAAATATAAAATGTACACATTTCTAAACAGTTTTGGCATTATTTCTGCTCTGAATGTGTTCTTTTAGCAATAAGCCTTTTTCTCCAGGCTGTATACTCCAATTAACAATCAATAGATTACTAAATCAGTTGACAATTATTTCTATAATCCACTCATGGTGATTAACCCAGTTAATAGTTTCCAATTTTATATCCCTGACAACATCAAAGTAGGCCCAGTTTGTAAAGTGGAAAAGAAACATTCGTGTTCAATTCTGCTTCTGCAGTTAGAAAAAAATTAAATATTATGGCATCGACAAGGCCGTCGATCCACGCTGACAGCAGGAAGATCATTAATAGGAGAAGCAGATAAGAGGCCCTCAGGGACTCCGGATCACAGAACAACCGAAGGGTATCGCACAGTGGCACCATCACAGTCTGATGAAACGTACAAATTCATCCTGTTCTGTTCAACAACCCACACTTTCCAAACTTGTTCAAGTCAGGAGGAATAAAGCTCTTCATAAAACCTCATACAGAGCCAACGTCCAGCAATCTGCTCTGCTCTGTCGGCTCTTCACGAAAACACGCCCGGTGTGTGTTAAAGGAGCCAAAGCCGCTCCAGCAGTGAAAGGGAATCTGGTTAGAGTAAACGCAACAACGGATTAAACTAAACACAGGGCAATGACGGAAGAAAACCTGTTGGATGATCGAAGCTCTCAGTGCAGATTGAGCTTAGGCTGGACAAAACGTTTAGTCTCTAGACGTGCAAAGCTGGCAGAGACGTTCCCCCAAAAGTACTTGGAATTGTATGCAAAAAAAAAAAAATTGGTTCAGATATTGGTTTTAGTCCAACAAAGTTTTCTTCTTTTTTTTAACTAGTAAGCAAAAAAATAAATATTAGAAATTATTGATTAGATTTTAATTCCAGCATCCTTCATCTCCCAGGATTCAACCTGGGAGATGAAATCCTGAAAAATCCTGAAAAAAAAAAATCAACCTGCTTCATTTCATGTCTTCAGACAGTTTACATCTTCTGGAGAGGAAAGGTAAAACGAAGAGAGTCTGAATCAGCTTTCGACGTGTTATAACATTTCAGTCCATAGATTGGACGGAATAAGGCAGGAAGCTTTCTACGACCCCGCGGGTGTTGGGCTGCCTCAGACCTGTGACCGAGATCCAACCGGCAGGCCAGATAGCAGGAGCAACACAAGAACGGACGCATTTCTCTGTCACTGACTCACAGAAACGGCAGCCCTGGGTCCACTTTCCAACAAAACCTGGTAGCTAAATACTGAAATGGACTTTATAAATCAGCACATGCCTGACACACAGGGGGAGAAAATCTCACTGAGTTTTAAACTTTAAGCCACAAAGACACCAATATTGTTTCATAAGCTGCTAGATGAGTGGTTTATATCCAAGGGGCACGTATTCATCCGACAGAAAATTGCATTCCTTCTGTGTGATGGGAATTTTTTATTTATTTATTTTTTCCCCAGTACTGGGCGAAAATGACGTGGCGACCTTATTTTCCCCAGTTTGCCAGCCTAGTTTACAACATAATCAGGTGTCCATGTTTCCATCTGCTTACCCACGCAGATGGAAATGGGAGGATTGGTTTGAGAAGCAGAGTGAACCCCTGGAGAGGTCTCCAGTCTATCGCAGGGCAACACGAAAACCCCCCATTTTTTTTTCTTCAGATTTTGAAAGTTTGAAAATCCCTTCAAAACCGTGGGTCCATTCCTTTTGCATTTTACGCCGATGCGCTTTTTGTGGTGGTTTCTCTATTTAACACATAAAACGCCGTAAACTAGACTGGAGTTTCTCACTGTGAAAATGCGAAAAGGCGGCCTGACGGCTTTTGCAAGGCAAAACTCTTTTGGTGAAAGAAAAAAAAACACCCCTCCTCCTCTGCGCCCACCTCTCCCACTCACCACCTGTTTCTTCTATGTTTGTAAATATCCCTCGATCCACCCCTCTCCTTACTCTTGCTCTTGTTTAGCTTTCTGTCCTCGTCGCTGCTCAATGCCGTCCTCTTTTCTTCCCTCTCATCCGTGTCAATCACTAGCCTGTCACCACGTCCCTCACCCTCTGTGCACTCGGCCCTCAATCAATTGGCCAGTCCTCTTCCCTTCCCTTCCTCAGTCTTGCAGCATTGGAAGTGACAGGTGTCTCGTTGGCAACCATCTTGCCGACAGGCGACAGGACTGTAATTGTCCGTATAAATCGAGTCACCGAGCGGTAAAATGTAGGATACGACTTCGGAGTTGCGGGAGAGACTCACAGAAAGCCCCGCCGTGGAGATTTTAGAGAATGCGTTTTATACAAATGTGAGGTTGGGACTAGATAAACGTTATCTCTAATGTACAGCAAGAGTGGGCGATCAGGGAAACTCAGTTTCCAGAGTCCTGTGTTTCTCTCTCTCTCTCCCAGAGGAACCTATCAGCTGGGAGTTTGATGACCAGGCAATCATTTCCACGGGCATCTTGTTAACAAACCCCAGGCAGGTGGTCAGACGCAGGGCTGAATATTAACACAGGGGGGGAGGGGGGGAGGGCGTCTGCACTGAACAAATTTCAAACATCTCTGCGTGGGATGTTCTGACAGTGTGAACCTTTCTTTGAAGCATGAAAATAAAGAAAAGTAGAAATAAATATCTTTTATTTTCTTCAAACCTTTTGATCTTCTGCACCAGTTTTTGGGAGCAACACCGTTCAGAACGGCTGAGACATCTGTGATCCACGGTTTCACACTGAGCTGGGGACCTTCAACGCAGAGCGGCGGTTAGACTCGGCGCGTCGGGCCGCACAGCGCAAGTGAGCATAATTGTGTTGTCGCAGTACGAAGCAATGGGCAGGTCATATTTTTTCATTAGAGTTTTATAATATAATGCGATGGAACTGCTGTTCGTGTCCTTATGGAAACAGGATGGGGGCAGAGAGTCTGCACTTGGCTTTACTTAGGTATAATGATTTTCCTAAGAGTAAATAAGGCTTATGGGGTGATGCGGTGGGCAATGATTGCTTTTGAAAATATGCTGTTCAAGTTTTTTTTTTTTTTTTTTCTTCTCTGAAAGTACAACCACATGAGTCCAACTAAATTGCATTGTAATGTAAACAGAGTGAACAGTAACATCTTCCTTTTTCAATACTGAGGTTTCTGGTAAATGGGCACAATATCATCTGGTTCTTTGTATAAACTCATGTTACACTGTTTTTGGACATAAACCAAAACCAAGTGGCAGTGTGTTCATTAAAATGAGTCATCTTTTGTGTGTCCACATCAGTATTTTTTTAAAGTCATCCTCTTTGGGAGGTTGGGTGTTATAGTACACACAACCTGTGCACTGTTCTAGAGCCATTTGCTTCTGATGCTGCTGACCGGTTCCATGCCACTGTATTGGAAACTGGATGTTGTGTTGGTCCAAAAGTCAAAAACATGAAACATCTAGTTCATTCATAAGTTTGCAGAATGTTTGTCATTTTTAATGCACCTCCCTTCTGAATAGCACAAGTATGTTGGAATCAAAGGATCAAAGGTGTGTAATTCACAGTATTCAGCTGCGTCAGAACCGGTGATGCTGCTTTTTCTGTGACATCGCCAACTTGTCGATGTATTTCTTTATACTTGAAGACCGACTGTCTACAAATAAAACTGAAATGCTCTGATCTGAACAGGTCAAATAATTTTAGGTAAATTAACAGCAGTTACAGCGTCACGTTCACTCTTAGTTTCAAGCATTCAGCATACTGAGGCGAGCAAATCTTTATGAGTACAGATAGCAAAAGCATGATTTCAGAATGTTGGGTCACCCATGTAATCTGAGACACAGATGAGAGGCATTTGTGTCTAGGCTGTTTAGATTTTCCTCAAAAAAGACCATCATGCAGTAGGCCCGTTTTTTTGTCTTATTCTCATTCTGAAATATATTGTTTTATGCTTTCTTCAGATATGGTTTTTGGTGATTTTTACCAATGCTGCCATGTTTTCCTTTGAGCAAACAAGCCTTCTCCTCTCAAACCAACTCTAATTTCTCACTGTGTTTACTGTAACTTCTTAAGTACTACACAGTGTGTTCTTGCTGAATCTTGCTGCTCTGCTCATTTATAGGAAAACTGGAAACCGTGTTGACTGCACTCAACTTGTAAATAATCTTTCCCACTCCGGAATAATAAACGCCAAAGTTTCTTCCAATTTCCTCAAGAGCTTTTCACGGGGTTGTCGATGAGTCTGTTTAATTCATTAAATAATGAGCAGTAAGATGTGTTTCAGTTCTTCTTCTGAGGTTTTATTTGCTTAATTTTAGGCTGTGGCGGGAGCCAGAGGACTCTTTATTATGTCCCGATATGTGAAAACTTATAATTGAAAGAGGGTGCATCGTATGTCTCAGTGAATTGATAAATTGGGGCAATGAATAACTTAATTATTTTCCCCTTACTTCTGCCGTGCCTCCTAAAACTCATCAGCTCAGAGGCTTTGGTTCGTTAGTATTGGAAGCAGATCCTCACCATCGATTGTGAGCTGTCAACAACTTAACGAGACCGAAAATTTTAATCACGATTCATCTTTTTTGCTTTGGTGTCTAAACTGCCTCTCCTTAAATAGCCAATCCATTAATCACGCAAACACCAGATGCCCCATCACACAGCGTACCTGTGAGCATCTGTCCTCAAAGATTCACACATGTGACTATGGACTTCATGCCCCATAGAAAAATATATTCACCATGAAACCAAATGTATTTATTGCCACATATTCATCCATAAAAAATAACTGGAATCACAAAGGCTTATTCATCTGTTTTCCAAAACACACACACACACACACACACACACACACACACACACACACACGCACATTCATGAAGTCAATGGCACCAAAAACCGGAGCATACAGAGAATAGTCACTTAAATGTGAATTGACAGGAGGCGCAAAGGAATCTCAGGGGATCGACTCTGGATGCAGGAAAAGTCAAAGGGGAAAAAAAGAAAAGGCAGCCCTCCCTCACACCAGTGGAAAAGAAAAAGCATCAATCCCAAAAGAATTATGTATGGAAGAACAAAGACGAGCTCCAGAAGAGAGGCAGGAAAGAAGAAAAAAACCGAGGGGAAGCATCTATGTTTCTTGGGTGTATCAGCATGTGCATCAGTGGAGGATGGCAGCTACCGAGGTGAGGAGGGGCGGAGGGGGGCTCAGAGGAAGATTTTGTGGGGTGAGGAATCGGTGGTCCTATGAAGACCGACCGGGCCGTTTTAAGTGCAGAGCTCCGTGAAGCGGCTCCAGTCCCGCCCTGAACCGTGGCAGATAAAACGCCTGTCATTGTCAGGGGGAGAGCAGCAGCGGCGGCACAGTTTTCGTCTGTAAACATACAAAACGCCTTTGTTCGCCGGCGAACCAACCTCTGTCAACCTCCTCAGCCCCACAGAGATATCGACAGCAGGTCCTAATCTCTCCTGGTAAACCGGGCAGCCTGTGGACACTGGACGACTCCCCACTTTGTGTGTGGAAACAAGAGGAGTGGAGGGGGGGAACAGAGGAAGATAGCGGGATGAATTTACGTTTTGCATGTTGACGGCTCAACGTTTCAGTCCACTTAAAGGTGGCCGCTTGCCTGTTGGTGCGATTAAGACTAAAAATACTCAGTGTGACAACGGAGGGAGGGGCTTTGGATTTGCCTGGCTTGCAGATACATCAGAGGGTTACAATAACCAGACCAATTCATGGCTTGGAGAATACCACCCAATATCACTTCTGTTAACTAAAACAAACAACAAAAAAAGTGTATTTAGAATGGAAAAGCTAAGGATTCAACTTCTCTTTCTCACCTTGACTTTGTACACAAACATATCAAGTTGTCAACAGAACTCTTCTGTTCTGAAAACTAACTTTACTAAAGTTAGCTAACCAGATGGAGAAATCTGACTGGTTGATTGTTATTTATGTGCAGATTAGTGTTACTTTTTCCTTTGATTAGGAGGAAGGTATGATAAGCGCTTAGATGAGGATGATGAGGCAGAACCTGTTGACTGAGTGGGTGGCATGCTTTCAGGACAATGAATGGAAGATGGTTTTCAGTCTGAAAATTAAAATGTGATGCGTTCTAGTGAATTGTCAACAAGTCAACAAGTTTCCCCAATATGTCTCCACTGTCGATCACGAATATTTAAACAGTACAGAAGATGGACGCAAAATCTTAGCACGTCAGTCAGATGAGTGGACTCATCCACTCAGCGGCTTCCTTTAAAGGCCGGCTATGTCCTCTCTGTTTAAATCTGCCCTTGATTAATTCTGTTTTGTGTGTTTATTCCGTTTGTTGAAGCACTTTCTGACTCTTATCTTCAAATTTTTACTTACTTACAATTGTCTCGACATAATTTTAGGCGTGTGCTTATGAGAATTTATGACTATGTTTTCAGAAGCACATTTGTGAGGTCAGACACTAATGTTGGACAATGTTGTTGTTGTTCACAGTCACCACTCCAATTCAACTCAAAGGTGTTGGGCTGAAGTTGTGACTCTGCAGGCCAGTCCAGTTCCTCATCGCCAAACTCGCATATCTGCGTCTATAAGCACCTTGCTCTGTGCGGTGGTGGAGCAGTTGTACTGGAATAGCAACATCTTCAAACATTTCCAAAAAAGTTGCCATTTTGAAATCCTCAAACAGCTTCCTTTCACTAGAACAAATGTGCAGCTGCTGAAAATAAAAAAAGATCAACATGGTTAATCCACCCAGCACCAAACTTTATATCTGATGCAATCAAACAAGTTAAATTCCCCCAACAAATATCAAACCAATCAGGTGGTTGAGAAATGATCCCAGTTCTTCCACATGTAAGCTTTGGATTCAGCTGCTTGGCCGTGAAAACCCGATCCACTGTCATCAAGCTAATCAAGAGAGCACATGAAATTAGGAGGTCTGCTGCTGCTGACTCCAGAGAATTAATTCATCTGTATTTAATCTTACGTGGCCTAGTTAATGCCATTTCCCAAATCCCTTCCAAAGTGTCATAATACCACAAAACAACAGCGCAAAGTGGAATATTTAATAGCTAAGGAATTTACCACAAGTTGGTACATACAGCGTAGGTGTTTAAGTTTTATACCTGTGGCCATGGAAGTGACTGAAACACCTACATTTAATGATTCTCTGTGTCCAGCAGTCAGAAAGGTTCACTGGACGACGTAGACACAAGTATTAAAGGTAAGGATGCCGGTCATAGAGACTATAGATCCATTTTCAGTCCAGTTTTGCTCCCCATTAAAGGCAATCGGCAGCCTCGTTTCTCCAGGAGAATATAGAGCAGCAAGAGTAAAAAGGGACAGCAGCCGGTGACATGCAGGGAATGGGAATATGACAGAAAGTGCAGAAATAACTGAGGCAATGTACAGGCAATGTCACAAGTTGTCAAAACTGAACGGCTCTATTCTATGTGAATGCCACGTTTTTTCTCCCCCACCCTTTCTTTAAATATCTGGACCTCATTTCCTTTTCTTTTCTTTTCTTTTCTTTTTGTGTAGGAACAACATTTGCTCCTGCACAGGTCAGGTGTGCTGCCGTCGCACAAACGCCTCCTCAGCTAGTGACAAATAAACATAAAATTGTTATTATCCTTTGCAAAGGAAATCATTTTAGAGTTTATTAACCCTACTGAGACGACTTGCCGTAGGGTTACATGCGTGAAATCACAAAGCGGAGGTGGAACGTGACGGGCGATGCGGATCCTGGTTGCTTTGTTGGATTTATTTTACAGTCGTAATCAAAACTTTAAAACAGAAGTCAGACGTAATTGCTTTAACAACACAGAAATCCATCAATTGGTTCTCATTATTGGAGACAAAACTGTTACTAAATCTATGATAATCAGTTGCTGAATTCAGAATTGGTCTCCAAATTAACATGCTTTTTGCAGAAGTCATAGTTTCCGTCTCGTTCATGTTCTCCAAACAGCAGCACTTGTTGCTCTGAGCTGCTGAGAAACTCTCCTCTGTCACCAACGTTTTCTCTGCCATATTATTAAAATGACTCTGGACAACAGAAACTTTTTCATTGATTTGAGCTCAGAGCTGCGGAGAGACGCATTATGCTTTCATTTTGGAAATGGCTAACAGCCGCATAAACATACATTTAAGGTTCGACTAAGAAACAGTTTTAAATTAATCATTTTCTGAGCAATTACAGATGCAAATTTATTTTTAAAAATGTCATATTTAACTAACTTAGATCTGGAAAAGGGTTTATTTTTACAGATAAAAGAATGAAATGAAACTTATAAATATCGCCTCCCTGCCCCCACCTCGTATAAATGCATATATTTCCAGCCTTCCTACCCCACTTTCCGACAAACCAGATACTGATGTGTCTTGCAGCACAAAAAAAAAATGTTTCAACCTGAAGATTCGGTCGAGTTTCGCGTCTCCTGAGGAGTTTTTCATGATCTCTGACTCCATCACACTCAGCGTTGTATTGCTTTCTTCACAAAGAGGGAAAGCACTGTTGCTAAAAAGCTGGGAACGCTCCATGAAAACACTTTTCTCTGAGATCACGAAAAAAAAAACAACACTTTTAAAGATGCAAATTGGTCCCAAACAACAAATGACAGGGGAAAAAAAAAATCGTCTTTATTTCCCCTCTGTGCCAGGAAGGGAATAAGCTGGAAAGATTAGGGGAGTGTCGAGGTCAGATACGGCTTCAGCTCTGATGAGAAAAATAATAAAAATCTGACAAAAGAATAAAGTTTTAGTTATTTAGCAGAAAATTACTCGAAAATCTAAATAGCCACAGATCTACAACAGCTTTTAGTCGGGTGTATCCAAGACCGACCTCACAACCGAAACACTGAAATTTAACAATATTTTAATAGAAAACATGGTCCTTTAAAGGGATAGTCCGGGCTTTTTTAGGTCTCTGTTAAAAGGTTGTAAGCAGTTTGCATCTTGCCTACCGTAGATTTCAATCTTGGTGTCTTTATTGAGCATAAATCCAAATCAGCTTGACCTAAAGGCTGGAGCTAAAACCTCAACTTCTGAGAATCATCATCGCGGTTCACGCAGACGCCAGATTATAATCTTTTCAAGGAAGTAAAAGTCCAGTCTTTGAGTCAGTGTCCTGCAACATTTGACTGAATCAAATGACTGAATTACTCCCGATGTACTAAAGTTTCTACAGGACTCCTCCTCCCAAAGACCCAATTATGTGATTCAGGTGTGTGAAAGTTGAAGGATATACCGGCACTCGAGGACTGAAGTTCGACAGCCGTGCTTGAAGCCGTTGTTGCTTTGTATTACGCGGTTATTTATAAAGAAGCCGAATGATTGTTTTCCAAGAAAAACCAAGGGTGAGTGCAGTGTGTCATCTTCCTTTGTGAAGCTCGCTGGGAACAGAACAAAACCTCTTCAGTCAGAAACAGAAACGGTCTGAAAGAAAACGCATAGAAGCAAGATCTACTGGCTGCTGCTTCCGTTTCCATTGCGGGACACAAACAGGAAGAGGCGCCGTAAAGATCAAGTAAAATTCGACAGCAGGAGATCCAGGGAATCGCAGAGCCAGGAGACGAGCCAGCAGGTCACAACGTGGACAATAGTTGTCGTGGCCCGTATTTTACTGATCTGGCGTGGGTTCAAGTGGCCCTCGATCCGATCTGTCCGCTCGAAAGGCAAAGAGGTGAAAACCAACCAGCAGTGGCAGAACCAACCCAGAAGTTTGCTCACAGTTTAATCCTTGCTGGATGTTGCATTCGATAAAAACAAAAAATCGCGCAGATATTCACACCACCTCAAATATGAATTTGCACCCGCCGCCGCCACCGCCGCCACCGCCGCCCCCTCCTTCAGGTCGAACGATCCCGGTTGTGTCTTCATCGAGCAGCGGGTTATCATTGTGCGACTGAACTTTAACAACATCTGACATCTCTCCACCTTCGGGCCCTCGCGCCGCTTCGCCGCTGAGAAGCCGAAGGAGCTGATCAGCTCCAATGATCTTCATGCACAAAGGTCAGGGGATGTTTATACATCAGGAGGGCCCGTCCGCCTCGGAGCCAGCCGCTCTTCTCAAGGTTGGTGCTTAGCCGGAATCGTGAGTCATCAACTGCCAGAGCGGTTACCGGAATTACACCTGATGCCCATCAAGACTGTCTCTCTTCCTCTTCCGCCTGGCTGCGTGTGCAACATCAAAAAACCTATCTGATCCTCTCAACGTGCTGACTGACATTTCAGCACAAGTCCTCCAGAATAGCAGATGGACCTCGTCTCCCTCAAGTTGTATGTGTGTGTGTGCGTGTGTCTGTGTGTGTGAATAAAGGCAGAATATCTCTTACACGCTGAAGGAGAAACTTTATAAGACAACAGAACTCAAGAGTTCTCCCACATGTCATCCGGTTGAGCCACAAATCTCCCCAGGTCAGCCCGAGTGAGTAACTCTTTATGAGAAGGAAAAGGGGGCGGGGTTTATTGTCTGGGATATAACTCAGCTCCGCTGCCGTTTACCTTTCAAGGGCGTTCCTTTCAAGAGTCGGCCGGGCCAGACGAGCGTCGGTTCGGAGATGAATAAACACACCGTGTCCAAGGTTGCCTGTGATAATGCGACACGGCAGGGAGGAGATGGCGCATTTCAAAAGCATCATCAAGGCCACCGGCCAGTAAAGAGAGCGACTGAAGGAAATCGATATTCCGCTTTACCCCACCTGATTCTCTCTCTCTCCCTCTCTCTTTTGGTAATTTTTTTATTTATTTAGATATCTTATTTTTCTGTCATCTCCCACTGAGACGAGGTCAGAGTGACGCCAGGACAGATCCAGCAGGTGGACTGTTAATTAGGTTCTGGCAGGATTAGCGCGCCTGCACTGTGCACTGGGATTTTCTGCTCTGAATGCATCCTCCATGCAGCAGTCACAGAATCATGACCACTTGACGTGTTTTGTAGGAGCCAAGCGATGAGTGCGACTCAAGGTCTTTAAGTGTGGATGTCAATTTAAAACCAAAGAACCGCATGATATAAAAAAAATGAAATTCCTACAAAACTGAGCACTTATTTGATCAGTTTTATGATGTAAAGGGTTCACAAAGAGAGTCGGTCCACTGGGATTTCATATTCATTGTTTGTTTGTTTGTTTTTTTTACTACAATTAATTCATTAATGTTAATAAA
This sequence comes from Poecilia formosa, assembly GCF_000485575.1. Lineage (NCBI taxonomy): Eukaryota > Metazoa > Chordata > Actinopteri > Cyprinodontiformes > Poeciliidae > Poecilia > Poecilia formosa. The sequence goes on along the minus strand of NW_006799989.1, from coordinate 96,995 downwards.
CCTCTTAAATATGTTTGTGTCCACATTGGCAGGTGTAAAGATGCTTTAAACCAATAAGTTGAATGGTTACAATTGTTTTTGTAATTGATTATTCTGGCAATTAATCGATCAGTTGTATCAAAAATGGGCATATTCTACAGGGTTTTTCATTTAACCACCTAAGCATTTTTATGTAATATTTAAAATACATTAAAATATACAACAAATAATTAAGTTTCCTTTTTAAGTCAACATTTTATCGCCTGAAATGCAACAGCAGATCATTCCTGTTAGTGCAGGTTTGATTAGTTGGAGAATCTGCAGCTGAGAAAAATACTTTTAGATGTCAACATGTGAAAAGCTCAGCCTATCAACACAGAGAAGGCCGATCTATTAATTGCTTTTTTGGATCTCAACCAGGTGAAGCTAACCAATGCCACTTGAGGATTTCTGGGTAGAAAATATTTACAAAGTATTTTTCATCTAAAATGCAAAATCTTTTTTGAATATCCCATCATCAGAGAAACACGCTGCTCTGAGCGTGTTTCTCTTTTAGCAAACTGCCTTTTTTTGTACTTGTACACCCCAGGTAACGATTAATCAATTTCTAAATGGGTTGCCAATTATTTTAATGAATCAATTGATCACCAATAATCCGATTAATTGTTTCAACACTAGTTTTGCCCAAGGCCAGGATTCATAAGAGTCAGATTATTAAAGATTATTATCAAGCTTGTATAGATGCATTGGGCAGGACAAATCCCACATCTTTTAGTGCAGGACATTGTCTTTCCTCCATGGTTGACACACAAGAGTTTGGAAAACAAAAACCATGAAATCCAACCCTGGTAAACACACTGAGATTACAAAAGGGCACTGAAACCGTGTCATAAAAAGCAGAAAGACATAAAGAACAACCATGTAAGTCACAGACTTGACTGGAACCTTTATCAGCTGTGACCCAGTCCTACAGAGAGATGTTACAAGACATAAAGCTGCCCAAAGCTGCAAAGGAAGTTGTAAAAAAAGAAAGATGACAAAAGCGCAGGAATCGGAACTATATTTCACTTCATCAACAGCTAACACGCTGCCCGCCTTGCATAAATGGTGAGGCTGCTTTTTATGCAGCGTTTTATCTGAATCATCTGTCCTGGGGATGCTGTCGTGTCCCGCTTCTTTGTAATTCACACCTTTGCTCTGCCTCGCTGGCCGAACCCGACAGGAAACTCATGCCGTCTCGCTCCAAAGTCCCTCGACCTTATTAAGGTATAAATATATATACGTGTGTGTATGGATATGTATGTGTAGCTCCTTCCTTTCTTTTTGTGACTTTCACGCCGCCGTGCTCCTCTCCTGCGCCGTTACAGGCGGAATATTGTTGTTATTCTAATAACGACGTTGCCCGACTCTCAGACTCATCTCGCCTTTCGTCTCTGTGTATTTGGGTCAGTCTGCCGGTCTGTTTGTTTTCCCGCGGCCCGGTGAGACGGAGCAGATTGCGACGCGTTTAAGTCGCCGTCTCTGGCAGGTTGCGGGTCGAGCGGCCTCCCCGGCTCGTGAGTCGATGAAGGACGTGGAAATTAAAACCCGCATGTCAGCGGTGCGGCACGGATCTTCTTTTCAGCGAGGATGAGCACGAGTTCATGTGGCAACGTCTGCCAAGCAGCACGCAGGTCAGCATGTTGCGATTTTTTTTCCCCAACCTTCCGGCAATGTCGGCGACGGTTTTGTTTTTGTTTTTGTTCAAAGGAAACACTTGAAAGCTGAGGAACAATTTCCAAAGCTCTGTTTGCCCTTTCGAGGCGTGTGCAGCGAGAAATCAAAAGTTTGTCAAACTGTTTTCAGGGTGATGTTGTTGGGGTTTTTTTCCCCCCTCTCCGTTTGTCTTGCTTCTTGTGGAACATTTTCAAAATTTATGTCATTTTGGATGTTTGACCTCCACCGCAGCGCTGGGGGTTCGCATTCAGAGGGAGTAAAAAAAGACAAAACGTGGACACGAACACTCCACCGTTACTCATGGAATCAAAAGAAAATGATGTTTTGAGTTTCTTTCCACCAGAACATGAAGCCACAAAGACGCTGGGAACCCAAATTGCTCCTTTACTCCAGTCCTGTAGGAACTGAAGGTAACAGCACAGCGGCTTGCCAAAGTTTTAACTTTTATTTTTCTTTTTTATGGTTTGTAACGTCACCGCTCCGAGCTTTAGTGTACTTTGTTGGGATTTAATGTGATAGATCAGATCAAAGTACCACACTACTGTGAAGTGGGAAGGTAATAATACTTAAGTTTTATGGTTTGCAATTCTCTACCAGCTTGGTGCGGCAAAATATTCCTCTTTTTATTTCAAAATAACCCAAACTGAGAAGGAGAGTGTCTGTGAAAAACTACTTGTTTTGTTTTTTTCCCTAGACTTGCCACAGAGTATCCATTGAATTTAGGTCTGGACTTTGAATGGGCCATCCTAACACATGAATACACTTTGTTCTAAACTGGATTAACACTGAAATATTGAATGAATAAGTGATCTCTAAAGTTAAGTATTTATGCTGCATTTAAATTAGGTGGATTGTCCTTTACAGTGTTGGTCAAGTTACTTGGAAACATTAATTAGTAATTAATTACTTCTAGAAAGTAATGGTTATTTTACTGATTATTTCCAAAAGTAATCACCTTAGTTTACTTTAAAAAAAAGAAAAGACGCACAATGTGAATATAGCATAATGCAATATTATACCTTCCAGCCTAATTCTGTTCTTTCTGCATATTCCATCATATAAAATGTGAACAAATGAAAGCGGCTCTTTTTAAAGCGTTCGTTTCACTCTTCATCCACATTGTGTCACCAAAAGTTTAATGAAATGCGACAGTCTCTGAAGATTTTGAAGTATTTTGTCTCCACATTCCACCATATACTTTATGAAAATCAAGTCCCTCTACTGTTAAAACCGCATTTCTTCCTATTCCAACACACAACAAAACTTTATTTTTGTGTTTCCACGTCTTCATTCAAATAAACGTGAAAGTGAGCGAGAAGATGAAGCAATTTAAATCAGTCTCTCCTGAACGTAGTAACATTCATCAGGAGCATTAGACGCAGCACGGTCCTGATGCGCTCTCCTCACCTGCCTGTTACCATGACAACGGACGCTTGCAAACAAAATCAGGGCTTAGTAACAGAGGAAGTAACGGTAATACAATCACATTTTGTTGCAAATGTAATCCATTATTTTACTTGTTAATTGAAAAAAAATAAGGAATCAAATTACGGCAACGCATTACTGCCCATCACTGCTAATTTGTTTAAAAAATGATTTTCTGACAACAGCCTCACTTTCCCTCCACTTTGAAGGTCTGCTGCATAAAAAAAACCACACAAGACCTGCAGCAATAACGCGACAGAATGTGAAAAGTGTTGAAGGAGTATCAATAGCCACTGTGTTGCGATGAAGATCTCACTGGAAGGATCCGCCTCCCACCTCATCCGCCCTTTGCTTTTGTCTCTAATGTGGAGCCGGGATTGCACGGGCCCCTGCCCTCAGAAAAGCCTGTGTCTCTCTCATAAAAATCACATCTATGGCCGTGGAGGAGCTTACACTGTAATCCTGCATGACAGATTGAGTCTGCCACTGCAGCACTCTCCCCTCTCGTTTCCCCCACATTTTTTTTCTTTTTTTTCCCCTTTCCTCTCCATTTCGGCAGAAACGTCTGTGGCAGCAGGCGCGTGCTCCGGCATGCAGACACGTACATTTGTCAAACAAAGCGTAATACAGCTACTCGGCGACGGTGAGTAGCGTAATACGCGCTCCCGGGATTGTTCGCCCCTTTTTTTTTTTTTTTTTTGCATTAGTTTCGTCACCCCATTCAACCTGAAAATGCAACA
>NW_006799989.1:59921-92626 GCF_000485575.1 Poecilia formosa | reverse complement strand
GTTACAACATGTTAACAACGGATTAAACAGTTTTAACTGCTGATAAAAGTGACAGAGGACACAAATATGGGAAGTGTGGAAGCCTCTACTGTATCAAATTGACATAGGAATAACAGAGAGTTGGCCATTCTAAGGTAAAAAAAAACCCAGCGCATACAGTGTTCATGTTTTGTTTTTTTCATCCAGACAGTTTGGGAACCTCTGGTCTAAGGGGAGAATAAATAGTTGTCAGTGTCGGGGAATATAAAATAGGTTTCCCCTTTTCTTTTTTTTTCCCCTTTCTTTTCCAAAGTGAAAAAGAACATAATGTAAAATATACCGTCACAAAGACTTGTGCGGCATTAGAGAGTGAATCCCAGTGGGGAGTCTCGGGGAAAGCGAGAGCTGGAAAAAGTAGAAAGATGACCTGGATTTTTTATTTTTATTTTTTTGCATCCACGCTCCCGTGGCAAGGATTACTGCACACCGGCAAAAACGGCGTCCGCTTTATGGGACACGATTTGCACACGTACCTTCTTATCTACTCGTTCGCCTATCACTCTCCATCTCAGACTCTTTCTGCTCCCTCCTTATCATTCACTCTTTAAGTCCTCTCCCCCCTCCCCACAATCTGCTTCACAATCTCACCCTCTCAGTCACCATTTCATTGTCTCTCCTTGAGTATTAGCCATTCAGAGATCCGTCTGTGACACGTGGTCGAAGTTATCACCCAAACTCCATCGCTGCCTCACTCTATCTCTCTAATCTTCCCTAATCTCCCGTCCCAGAGTGAAGTGAGAATTAGTTTCTCACTCTCTCTCATCAATCTCTCGCACCTCCCCTTCTTCCACTTTCTTCTAGCGTCCTCCTTCTCCTCGTCGCTCTTCCCTGCCCTCCCTTCCCGCCTCTCGGGTGGATCATCTTCACCAGCTGCTTTCCTAATCCTCCTTGCTCAGTTTGTCTCCCCCTCTCTGCTCGCCCCCGCCCCACGCCCCCTGCCCTCTCGCCCCACCTCATCTTCTGCTTCATGTCATCAGCAGAGCTGCAGAGGTCATATCTGCTCAGCCCTCCATCACCTTCATCCTTCCATTTCCACCTTACTGCCTCCGACGTGTTTTTCCCTCACTCTCCCTTCGAAAAGGCTCTCGGGACGTCTGCATTCGGCCGTGTCGGTTAACCCTGAGCGCTGTCCTCACCCGCTCCCGGCTCCGCGCTCGCAGGAGAGAGAGAGAAGGTGAAGTCGACGCTAATTATCGCACAGGTGAGAATGCCATCAGGAGGAAATGAGCACCTGAAGGCAGTTGGACATAGTGACTGTGGACAGAATCTGTAAAATAGGGGCGCACCGATCCCATTGTTTCCCCCCCCACTTCTGATCCCGTTATCTGATAACGATTCGATGCAGAGAAACACCCCGAGTTGGCTTAAATGAACTGAATTACAAGCTTATTTGTTAACTCTGCACCGGTACACCAGTAGCTTCACAAGCTTGGTCAAACATGTACAAACAACACACCTTTAATTTGTTCAGTGAAAATTAGGAGCAGAACAGTCAAAGTAAAATAAATAAATTAACAGAAAAGTGACAAAAACAATAGGTTGACTAACTCGTAGAAATGAATTGCAACAAGCCTCCTTTCAAGTGGTTCAGAAAGTGCATTGAGGCATTTAAATATAATAGAAATCGAATAATAAAGCATGTCGTCGCTCAGAGCATAAAGCATAGAATGAGACTGAATAGATCTGTCCTTATGGATTGAGCACGTCGTCACCGATACCCAATCTAAACATTTTTTCAACATCGGGACCGATAACAGATATCAACATCGGATCGGTGCGTCTCTATTTTTAAAAACTGGTTGAATTCCCTCATAACAAACACCTTTATCTTTGAGTACAATCCTATGTTACAGAAGAAATGCTTTCAAGAAAACCATCAACGATACGACTTTTGGTAGCTCTGCTGTTGATACGTTTACCCATCAACCCTTTAACACAACGGTACTATTTACAGTTACCTTTCCAAGAACTTGAGACTGAAGAGTTTTCTATGACTTCCTGATGTCACTCGGTCATGTCTGAGGTTAGCATGACCTAAAGCAACACAGAATACAGAAATATCTACTGATTGTTATGGAAGATGTCACTCGTTTTTCCTCTGACAGTGAGATTCTACCTCTCCATCCTGCTCACTGCGCGGTGGAAGATAAACTACTTGTCCGGTCCTGGCCAGCGGCTGAAGGAAATGGGCTCTGTGTGCGTTTACACCTCCGGCATAAAAGAAAGTTATGGGTTCGTGATTTAAAATTCCCAGAAACTCTGGTCTACTTGGAAAAAATAATAAAAATGTGTCAATTAATTTCCTTCTAAAGTGATTAAAACTAATAAAAAAATGTGCCAACAGGGATTTTCTTGAAAATAATTATTTCCACACTGAATAAATGTGCTCACATCTAATATATTTTTTTTCTTTCTCCCGAAAAATCTGCTGATTTACTAAAATGTACATTTATGTTAAGACCTTTCACGCTTTCTACCAGACACATTTCTGTACCCACATGTACAAAATGAATGAAAAGCAGCCTGTGGAGTTATGAATGGAGTCATGCGAAACGCTCCGTCCTGCTCAGGAGAAAAGTGCGGGCCTTATTTATCTACGCCGTTGCGTTTGACCAGGACAGCTTTTCTTTCTGCAGTGTGATGGGTTTTGCCAGGTGCTCTGGATCGCACCCAGACAGCCATGCAACTCTTTAGAGCGCAGGAAGCACTTATCACAACCATCAAAACACACATAACCATGTGGAGTACAGCACCGGAGAGAGGAATTAATAAACTGAAAGGTTAAAGGCCAGCAATAGAAACAGTCCCCTTCAGCAAATCATTTCAGAGATCCAGCTTTATTTATTTTTATTTCCTCCACACACACACACACACACACGCACACACACACACACACACGCACACACACACACACACCACCACTTCTTTTTACCAGAAAGTGGAATGCTGTGAACCCGTGTTACAGTCTGAAATACATATGCTTCTCTCATTCTCCACCATGCAAACGTTGTATGACTCAAAGCACCATGAGCGAGAAAAAAAAAAAGAAGAAGAAAGGAAAAAAACATTCATTTCATCAAAAACACACCTGATGTTATTTTCAACTTCAAATCCCCAGTGGAACGTTTTAGTTGAAAGCAGCGGCTGAGCCTGGGAGAAGCACAGCAACAGATGTAATGTGTGAAGAGAAACACGGAGGTATGTAATTAGGTGGCATTTTAAAAAATCTAAATATCCGTGTTGCTTTTGCTCCACTTTCAAGTTACAACATTAAAGGTAGGTAGGCCTGTCGCGATAAACGATAAATCAATCGCACAATAAATTAAACCTATCGACCTCATTTTAATTATCGGCTTTATCGTCTCTTCCTGCCGTTTTCTCTTTCTGTTGATGACACTGAATGAAAAAGGCTCAACTCCGGTGCTCTGCACTGATCCTCCCTTCCTATTTCCTTAGTGCAATGCCCAGCGCACACTAAAAGAGTTGTCGGCCCATTTTCAAAACCTGAGAGACACATTAGCCGACAGAAATCCTAGGTATAACGATTCAATCGGGTTCGTCGTGCCGTGTGGTGTCCAGTGGTGTCCACTCTTTTGGTTGAATGCAGTATTTATTTCCACTTTGGCTTTATGTTGTTTAATTATTATTCAAGTACGTTTTTTTGTTAATGGAGACTGAGAATCCATTTTATTTTTGTTTTTGGTTGTTTTGTTTATTTAGTTTATCAGTTCCAGTGTTATGTGTTGTTTTGAAAATAAAGTGTATCCATCTATGGCAGGAAATCACATGCATTATTAGTCATTTCCATTAAATCAGTGTCAAAAGGTCTTGAAACAATATTATCGTTTATCGCAATAATTTTTTAGACAATTAATCGCTCAGCAAAATTTGTTATCGTGACAGGCCTAAAAGTAGGTTTTGATTCCCTCGTTTAATTAAGACGCATAATGTCAATAATAAATACAGCTAATAAGATCCTAAGTATCGACTCCAGGTTCCTATCAAGGCTTTTTTTAAATGGTAGCTATCAGGATTCCTGACTAATCTTGACTTCATATACTAGTTGTTGTAGTTGGTTGTATGTCATCCCCAGCAAGCCGTGCAGTTTGTTTCCCACTAAAAGCTGCAGTACGCAACTTTAATAATAAGAAAAATAAAGTTTACATATTTCCTAAAACTATCACCGTGTCGTGACAGAATGGTAGTGTAAAAAAAAACAAAAAAAAAACACCTGGCTTCTCTGCTCTCAATGCTAGCTGGAGGAATGCACCACTATATCAGAAACAATAAATCACAGCCAGAAGGAGGAACTTAGCGCTGTCGATCAGGCTTGTGTATGCGCTGCTCACACTGTCCCCCGTACTCAGGCTAGAGAGCACAGCCAATGATGATGACAGATAAACTCTTTCCCTGTAACTGTAAGGTATTTCTCCGCCATTAGCACATTGAGACACACATACACAAGCCTGATTGACAGACCCTGCTCCTGGCTCTGATTGGTTGACCAGAAGTATTACATTTCTGCATATTGCAACAGTAGCACTGGTAAGAGGTAGAGAATATACTGTTTTTTACAGATTATCTGTCTCATACTGTCATGACAGTGACAATTTTAACAAATAAGCAAAAGTCTGTGCTGTAAACAACCATTCTCCACTGCAAATGAGGTGGCTGTTGATGATAATTCAACACAGGCTGAATGGCTTCGTTCACTTCCTCCCCAACTATTGGTAGAAGGCAGACTGTATTTCTAAGACAGCGCAGAAAATCGCCATCATTGTGCACAACTTCTCCTTCTGCTCGCTGATTGGCCCAGTGGAAAATCTACCAGAGAAATCCAAGTTAATGAGACAAAGCCCAGGTAGAGCAGCGAAGAGAGATGAGAATCTAGGCAACGGCCAGGCTAAGTTTTGTAGGCTTGGCTCACAAGGCTGCAGCATACTTAATGCAAATTTTGTTGGTCTAATAAACCTTTGGTTTAGTTAGCACTTAAAACGCTTTTCCTCGTTTACAAATCTGTTCACTGGGGAGGTGAGGCTATTGGCTGTTCCAGCTTCCTGTCAGTGTCAGGTGACCTGCTCTGCGCCCAGATATCCTCAACTGTAACAGGAGCAGTCGAAACACTAGCCATTAAACATCTTGTTAAAAAAAAGAAATCTAACAAGTTATTAACAAGTCACATCAAACCAGAGTAAATATTATAGCATCGCTAAGCTGGCATGAATGAAAACAGACCAGTCTTTAAAGCTACTACGTATTCCTACATATTAATGGTGATAATTTTGGTGAAGTCCTAGCATACGCCTAAGATGACGACTAGTATCGAGATGTCTTTAAATAAAATACTTGTTTTATGAATGCGCCAACTGTTGGGTTGACTCTCCAGCACTGCAGGAGTTTAACTCGTATAACAAGTCTGCCAGGTTCAATAGCTAGCAGAGGTCAACACTCTGTCAAGGTGGACGACCTTCCCAGCAGTTTAAAAGAAAAGGATCTGGACCCAAAATTGGATGCATTTTTGCTTTGCCCCTGAAGAGCCTCTCTGCTCCAGAAGGCATTATGAAACTCTGCTCTGTAGTCTTTTTTTGCCAAAGCTTGACGGGAAAACAAACAGACAAATGGGCGACAGACAATACAACAGCAGAGCTGAAAATAGCTGAGCCAAGTGGCCAAAGCAGCTCTAAACACTTTCTCTTTTAATTTCATTAAACTTACATATTGTACATTAGCCAGCGTGTCACAGCAGAGTGCACCTATTTACATTTCAGAGTCCCCGCGGAAGGCGAGGAACAAATGAATATTAATTCCGCCACGTCTCATTATCATGGAGGCATAATCATGATGAATGCTACCTTGCTCGGAGTGAGCCTTCAGGTTCACGAAAACAAAAAGCAGCGGTTCAGGCCGGAAACGGCGAGCGTCGAGAGCAGAAAATAACACCTGCTTCGCAGTTTTGACATTTACACCGAGAGTGCCGCGGTGAACCGTGAGCTTTTGTTTTTTTTTCTTTTTTTCCTGGCGAGACTCAGACGCCACAGAAATATGAGTGCCCCTGCGAGAGCACTCACAATGATAATGTCAGCACACACTGATGTTTGGCAGGTATGTCCGCAGCGCAATTAGAACAATAAAAGAAAATAAAAGTGGACCTTCTTGACCTCAGAAAAATGTTCAACCCGCTGAAAAATGTTAAGAGTCGCAACGACTGATCCTGAATGGTTCGCAACATCTGGTTAACGGTGTGAATAAAAAATCTTTTTAAAAAGCCTCAAGCTTAATTCATCTTTTATTACGGCAGCATAATCTCGCGCTGAAAAGTGCAGGAAAAAAAACCTCAACCTTTGATTTCAGCTAATTAATTCAACAATCACTTTTGGCACAGTTATTGGTACCGCTAACAACCTGTTTTAAATAATTGTAATCTAATTAGTTATCACTAGCGTTCCATTTTCATGGGGCATAAATATAACATGACACGGAGGCCCAATTGTCTCCCACTGCCCCCAGCCAGTAGGTTAGGTGAGCACACATGTTGACGTTGCAAATGTGCACATTCAGCAACTCAATTCTTATTGTAATCCATATAATAAAATTAAACTGCTGATGTACTCTGATGTGTATTTCATCTGGATATCTGCATGTCTATATATAAATGTCAAAGTTAGTGTCGGTGTCTGGGGTAATACCATCATGACCACAGTGAGTTCTCTCGAGTTAAATAGGCCTATAACTCTTTAGGCCTGGGGAAACAGGGAGTGTCTACAGCCATTATTAGAACTGCAGTTTTTATGGATGCACAATGCAGAGGGGCCTCCTCAGCTACTGCCAGAGTCTGATGTCTTGTCTCGAACTCTGGGATGAATAAATGAAGTCAGGTCTCTTTAGTTTTGTTTGGTTGGTAAGCTGTTTTATGGTTTGACGCAGGAATCCTCCAGGGCCGGTGTCCTGCAGGCTTTAGATGCGACTCTGCTTCAACACACCCGGGTCAAATAATCAGGTCATTAGCAAGACTGAAGAACTTGACTGCACTGAGGAGGTAACTCAGCCATTTGATTGAGGCGTGTTGAACCAGGGACACATCGCAGGATGGCGATTTAAGGATCTCCGGCGTCGTTTATTCAGGAGAGCATTTCCACAGCCAGCTGAATCACATGGTTGTCCCAAGCAGTGACGTTTTTCCAACCCCCAATTATTGAACTGTGTTGTGGGATGCCAGTTTCTCTACCCCCAACGGTACCATACCACAGTCCAATGGACTCCCAGCGGGATCCGGCCATGGAATGGTGCAGTACAGGTCGGCTGCATTGGTTTTCCTTTATAGTAGAAACAGATCAAATAGAGTACCAAACCCCACCGATGCAAAATGAAGATAAAATCTGCATGTTGCTAGCAAGGACTCTGGTGTTTCTCTTTCCTAGAAGGACGGCTCTCCAACGAGAGCCGATCTTCTTGCTATCTCCACCAACATGCTGTGTGAGAGGAGAAACTCAAGTGAGACTCCAAACAAACTCCCATCGTAACGAGACTGCAGTGCCTGTAGATGTAGTTTATCCAAAGAAATAGATAATGTACATATACATAANCTGCGCCCAGATATCCTCAACTGTAACAGGAGCAGTCGAAACACTAGCCATTAAACATCTTGTTAAAAAAAAGAAATCTAACAAGTTATTAACAAGTCACATCAAACCAGAGTAAATATTATAGCATCGCTAAGCTGGCATGAATGAAAACAGACCAGTCTTTAAAGCTACTACGTATTCCTACATATTAATGGTGACAATGTTAGTGAAGTCCTAGCATATGCCTAAGATGACGCCTAGTATCGAGACGTCTTTAAATAAAATACTTGTTTTATGAATGCGCCAACTGTTGGGTTGACTCTCCAGCACTGCAGGAGTTTAACTCGTATAACAAGTCTGCCAGGTTCAATAGCTAGCAGAGGTCAACACTCTGTCAAGGTGGACGACCTTCCCAGCAGTTTAAAAGAAAAGGATCTGGACCCAAAATTGGATGCATTTTTGCTTTGCCCCTGAAGAGCCTCTCTGCTCCAGAAGGCATTATGAAACTCTGCTCTGTAGTCTTTTTTTTTGCCAAAGCTTGACGGGAAAACAAACAGACAAATGGGCGACAGACAATACAACAGCAGAGCTGAAAATAGCTGAGCCAAGTGGCCAAAGCAGCTCTAAACACTTTCTCTTTTAATTTCATTAAACTTACATATTGTACATTAGCCAGCGTGTCACAGCAGAGTGCACCTATTTACATTTCAGAGTCCCCGCGGAAGGCGAGGAACAAATGAATATTAATTCCGCCACGTCTCATTATCATGGAGGCATAATCATGATGAATGCTACCTTGCTCGGAGTGAGCCTTCAGGTTCACGAAAACAAAAAGCAGCGGTTCAGGCCGGAAACGGCGAGCGTCGAGAGCAGAAAATAACACCTGCTTCGCAGTTTTGACATTTACACCGAGAGTGCCGCGGTGAACCGTGAGCTTTTGTTTTTTTTTCTTTTTTTCCTGGCGAGACTCAGACGCCACAGAAATACGAGTGCCCCTGCGAGAGCACTCACAATGATAATGTCAGCACACACTGATGTTTGGCAGGTATGTCCGCAGCGCAATTAGAACAATAAAAGAAAATAAAAGTGGACCTTCTTGACCTCAGAAAAATGTTCAACCCGCTGACAAATGTTAAGAGTCGCAACGACTGATCCTGAATGGTTCGCAACATCTGGTTAACGGTGTGAATAAAAAATCTTTTTAAAAAGCCTCAAGCCTAATTCATCTTTTATTACGGCAGCATAATCTCGCGCTGAAAAGTGCAGGAAAAAAAACCTCAACCTTTGATTTCAGCTAATTAATTCAACAATCACTTGTGGCACAGTTATTGGTACCGCTAACAACCTGTTTTAAATAATTGTAATCTAATTAGTTATCATTAGCGTTCCGTTTTCATGGGGCATAAATATAACATGACACGGAGGCCCAATTGTCTCCCACTGCCCCCAGCCAGTAGGTTAGGTGAGCACACATGTTGACGTTGCAAATGTGCACATTCAGCAACTCAATTCTTATTGTAATCCATATAATAAAATTAAACTGCTGATGTACTCTGATGTGTATTTCATCTGGATATCTGCATGTCTATATATAAATGTCAAAGTTAGTGTCGGTATCTGGGGTAATACCATCATGACCACAGTGAGTTCTCTCGAGTTAAATAGGCCTATAACTCTTTAGGCCTGGGGAAACAGGGAGTGTCTACAGCCACTATTAGAACTGCAGTTTTTATGGATGCACAATGCAGAGGGGCCTCCTCAGCTACTGCCAGAGTCTGATGTCTTGTCTCGAACTCTGGGATGAATAAATGAAGTCAGGTCTCTTTAGTTTTGTTTGGTTGGTAAGCTGTTTTATGGTTTGACGCAGGAATCCTCCAGGGCCGGTGTCCTGCAGGCTTTAGATGCGACTCTGCTTCAACACACCCGGGTCAAATAATCAGGTCATTAGCAAGACTGAAGAACTTGACTGCACTGAGGAGGTAACTCAGCCATTTGATTGAGGCGTGTTGAACCAGGGACACATCGCAGGATGGCGATTTAAGGATCTCCGGCGTAGTTTATTCAGGAGAGCATTTCCACAGCCAGCTGAATCACATGGTTGTCCCAAGCAGTGATGTTTTTCCAACCCCCAATTATTGAACTGTGTTGTGGGATGCCAGTTTCTCTACCCCCAACGGTACCATACCACAGTCCAATGGACTCCCAGCGGGATCCGGCCATGGAATGGTGCAGTACAGGTCGGCTGCATTGGTTTTCCTTTATAGTAGAAACAGATCAAATAGAGTACCAAACCCCACCGATGCAAAATGAAGATAAAATCTGCATGTTGTTAGCAAGGACTCTGGTGTTTCTCTTTCCTAGAAGGACGGCTCTCCAACGAGAGCCGATCTTCTTGCTATCTCCACCAACATGCTGTGTGAGAGGAGAAACTCAAGTGAGACTCCAAACAAACTCCCATCGTAACGAGACTGCAGTGCCTGTAGATGTAGTTTATCCAAAGAAATAGATAATGTACATATACATAAAAACTAAAAGTACTGACAGGTTAGGCACTGAGTGACCGCACCTTAGTGGCTATGCAGGGTCGACCAAATTTCACTCCGAAAAAACTGCAGCTGAGAGTGAACTCTTGACCTCACCAAGGGTTTAACCATCAAACCTATGCAACTTATTGTTGGGTGTGATGCCAGAAAATATAAAAAACAAATATAAACGTGGAGTTTCCTCAACCCTACTGAGACCGTTTGTGTTGGTCAGATGTGACAACCATTAACCCCTTCACAAAGTAAAGGATAATATGTGGTGTAGTAACTCATGCCAAACTTAAATATGGTGGACGATTTGGGCTGCTGTGGGCCTCCCTCTTAAAAAGAAAAGGACACAGGGAGCCTTGCTCCAGAGAATCAAATCGCGACCTCTCCAAAATATTTAAACTTTACACATAATAAAACTTTTATGGCCTCAACCAATAAATTGGAAATAGCTCATCATTGGGCGTCGTTACAACAGATGTGGCCCAATCAGCAGAGACACAACTCGCCAGACACAAAATCAGTTTTCTTTCACGTCAATGTCAGTTTGAGAGAGAAGACGGGATCCGTCCAGGGATGGTTCAAGGTCCCTCCCTTTGTCCGGTTATAGAGGACGCAGAACGCTGTCCAGTGAGCCACCGGACATTTTCTACTTCAAGCAATCGTTTTTCAACGTTGATTTAAATCAAATTAAAAGGTCTGGCGTCTGGCTTCTCAAAACTTGTCAGAGAGAGGTTGTGCCTCTACAATGCAAGAAGAACACATTTAGCAAATCTTCACTAATTTCAGCCCATCTGAATGAGGATTCCAGGATCTTTGTGAATGCTTTGCTCCGAACAAAGCGGGATCTTCACCGCCGGCGTGCCTCGTGCACAACATGTGCAAAAAAGGTTTAAGCCGTAGCCAAGCAGGCTACTCACTCCGTTTGTTTAACAAATACATAACAGTAATAATCTCCTCACAATACTATTACACGTCCCTCTTCTTCAGATAAATATTACAAATCCTGTTTGTGCTCCAAAATGTCCCCGGAGACCTTAATGTTTCATGCTACACAAGTCACAAGACAAAATGCATCTCCAAAGCACTCAGTCTGTTGTGTGAGGAACATGCTTAATGTGCAACTGAAGAGCAACCTTAAGCAAAGCCCGAGAACACATGAAAACAGGAGACGCTATGAGTCACACGAAGGCAACGGAAAGACGTTAATGCGGGGAGTGAGGGAGAGTAAAGGAGTGGGGGGGAAAAACAAGATTAGTGAGAGTGGGATAAACAGATAAGGAGAGAGCCCACGTGATGAGAGGCAACAAAGTTAAAAAGGTGGAGGGATCAGGGGGTAGAGTGGCGTATGGTAATCCCCGCTCCTCCTTGAAATGGGGCAAACGAGATGAGCTAAGGATAGAGCGGGAGATGGGGGAGAGATGAGAATCACACGGGGCTAAAGACTGATAAGGGCTGATTCAGGGAGTAGATGAACGCAGGGCCAGGTTATTGTCTTAATCAGGGGTGGATTTGTGGGGCTGCATGCCGCTTATTAATACAGCGCGGCTCGAGGAGCCGCGGTAATTCGGCTAAGTGTTTTCGAGGGGGGAGACGCGGATGGCTTCGGCAGCTGGAGCAAGAGAAGGAGCTGGGTGTAAGTCATTAGCATGCATGCAACAAAGCATGAGAAATCACATTAATAGCGGGGAATGCTAATGACAGTGATTGGCGTAATCACGGCAACACGGGAGGAAGGGGTGAGACAACAGGAGGTCAGACATTTCCCTAGTTGGTATTCCGCCCGCGTTATTCTGCCACTGTTGATGTGACTCCTTTAAAAAAGAAAAAACGGCACTTTGTCTCACATTTTCACGCCTGTTGATTGAAGTTAGCCTGCCAAATCATTAATCCTGGAGACTGGCAAAATGTTGTGTTCTTAGGTTCTAATTTTACCCTCTCCGTCTATTCGTGAAGTCAACTGACAGCATCATGACTCAATGTCCCACATCACGCCTGCGTCTCAGCCCCCTAACTACTTTGCCTCTAGTTGAAGTGAGTACCGGACTACAAACAGGCTTATCCGGCGTGTCCACGCGAGTGGGCGTGAACGCCGTGCACGGCCGTGAGCCAGACCGATAAACAAAACTTACGTTGCGGTCCCGAAAGGTACGCCAGAGCTTTATCCTCAATCGAGGCAATTAACCTGCGCAGATCTGCTGGGGTCTCCAGCAGTGGACCAGACCGAGCCGAACATCGTAACCCGCCAAAGTGCGGCTGGTGGAGGGCATCTGTTCGACAAATCAGCAGAGCTACAGTATGTAATCATGTTTCACACCACGCTAATCACTTCAGCCTAATTTATCACTGCTATGAAAACAATCTCGGGCGCCGTTGAGGGAGACCAGCTGAGGACAAGAGGAGATGGAGAGACGGGCGGAGGAGGGAAGAGAAGGAGGAACAATGGAGAGTTGGTGAAACGCTACAATATTCCTCCTTAAAACTGAGTCATGTGGCTTTTCCTGATTAAGTGTGCTGTTATTATAAGCCCAGGATATGGAGGTAAATTCTTTAAGCTGGACATTCCCAAGGGTTACCTCAACCCCTCGATTCCCTGTTATCCTTGGCACACAATTAAGATAAAGGTTCAAATATTCAGCTGAAAAATGCAACATTTCTTCAAGAAGCCGACCCATCATCATCAGGCTTCGCTGGTTCCTTGTGTCCAATTGATCAACTCTGCTAGAGAAAAATATCCTTTTTCAAGCAAGTTAATGAGCAAAAGAGAATGTCAGCTGTAAAGACAAAATGTAAAGACAAAAAAAACAATTGAATTTCATTAATGTTTTTCGAGGCTTTTTGTTGTTACTTGTTGCCAATACATCAACAAAAAGATGTTCAAAAACGTCTTGACTATATAGACCCCAAAAAACATAAGAATAAAACATTGCAGTAGGTAGGTATTTTATGTTTTGCATGATTTTCATTCTGTGTTTTATTTCAGAATTAAAATCATACAAAAAAATGCTGATTATCAGTAAAACACAGTGTAATACATCATAACAGTCGAAGCTATTTCCCATTAAAAATATAAATAACTCAAATGTATTTGTGAGGGTATTTGCAAGTGTAGCTGAAGGCATTTTCTTAGACCTCAGTTACACCAAACATTTGGGAAGCACCAACCCAGAGCTAAGAGCCAAGAACAAATGTATTTGTCTGAAACTGTAATTTTGACATAACAAAAGTAGCTTGTGAGTTAAATATGCATTTTCAAAGCCTTGGCCACTTTCAAAGAGTTTCTGTACTTAAATGTTTTGGGTATCTGGCCAAAACTAGCTAATTATTAGTGTTTTCATTTTCAACTTCAATTTATCGAGTATATTTTATCTAATTCTGCCTTTTTCCATCTCTAATGATGTTTAATCTTGAGAGGAACTTTTTGTCCGTTGTTGTTCCTAATTGTCCTACATAAATGGAATTGGCATTTCCTAATGTTGGCGTCCATTTTGGAGTCTCCCTCAACGCTAAGCTAAAGGGGCCATTTTTCAATGAGTCTGAGAAACATTTGATTATACGCAACTCAAAATCTAAAATGCCTAAACTGATCGCACCTGCACTGGATATTTCTACACTGCAGAGTCATTTTCATTAAATTTATGATTTATTTATTCTTTTTATGAACACATAAAAAGAATATGTGTGTGTTTCTGGAAACACTCTAGAATGTATGAGATATGAAACAAAACACTTTATATGAAATTTTCAAACACAGATTGGTTGATAAAACTATATTTCTATACAACATCGTTTGTGGTTTCTGAGTAGTTCATCTCAATGATGCTGTTGGAAAATCTGCCAAAAATCTTGTCTCATCTTGTTTTGTGAGTTTTATTTCTTTCCAAACAGCAAACACGACCAAAGGAAGTTTAATTTGTCTAAAGCTCACTTAAGTCAATCTTGAAAATCCGATCAAGTGACTGAGCCTCTCCATCGACTCCCCACCCCATCAAAACTCCGCGCTGCCCTCCTCCTCCTCCTCCTCCAGCTCGTCTTAACCCGGGCCTCATTTTCACCGTTTTGAAGGGCGGGGGCTCTCGAAATCCCTAATCCGCCTTCTTATAGCAACACCCGAAACGAGTCAGACATCAACACCACACAAGGGTGAGTGGCAGAAACACGGCGAGCTGCAGAACGGAGGAGACAGAAGATGATGGGCAGGGGATTGTGTGCCGATTGAACCCAGTCTGTTGGTCGCATCAAATTCTTCTTTAATTAAAAGTCTAAATCCTCCTCACTTTAAAGCCCCCTACTTTATAATTAACACTCTGATCTTACCCTCCTCTCCCCCCCATCCCACAACCCTCTCCATCACAGCTACACACACTACAAAACAAAAAAAAAGAAAAACAATTAAAACTTTTGCAATTTTTTTTTTAACTTTAAAATCCATTAATTAAAAATCACCAATGAACAATGGTGCAATATCGAGGCAGATCCCCCGCTTTCCTCATCAGCCGCTGGTTAATTGATCCTAATGGCAATGTTTACCGAAGGGACGCTGGAGCAAACATTATCATTTTACCTCACATAATTGCAGCCCTTAAAGAGGGACGGCCGAAAGGGAGTTGGGATATTTGAGATCACAGGGAAAGCGGATTTCGCAGACTCCTCTGTGGTTTTGACTCAGGGGGGTTTGTATCTCTTTGGAGTTTTTAGAAAAGGTTAGAAGATCTGGCTCACTTAAAACATTTCGTTTGTGAGAATTAACAGAACAGGAGGGAGTGAATGCTGTAATTTTCCTGTGGTCAGATATCAGTGCAGTGCAGCCAGCAACACCTTTCTTTTTTTTTTTCCTCCTCTCCACCCAGACCCAGGTCATCCATCAAAACTCCATTACCCAAAATCCATCATAACAGCTCCCCAACAGCAGAGACCGAATGCTTTTATTTTTCAGAGGACCATAAATACACTCACAACTTCCTCAGTATATTAACTTTCTTTCGGCCCTCTCTCTCAAAACAATTTCGACTTTTATTTCCTCCTGACTTGGTCTCCCCGCCTCCCTCACCTTGGGTCGGGAGACGGCTAATGAAAGGCCGCTCTCGGAGGAGTGCGGCTCAGACTTATCACGGTGTCTCTCTCTCCCTCCCTCCCTCTGCCATTTCGACGTGAAGCCGGCTATAAAAAATTCAGGGCAGCTGCTTCCGTCGCCACCCAGGAGCGAACCTCAGACACCTCAGGAGCAGAGCCACGCACCTGTCTGTCTTTTCACCCACTCTGGATTTGTTTTCCCCTCTTTTTGTATCCCATTTCTTATTCTTCTGTCCTTTTCCATCTTTCTTTTCCATGAGAAATCCGATACCTTCAGCTTTACGTCTTAGCCATTTACTACCTTTACTCCGTTAAGCTAGCGTGAATTGACCTTGGTTATTAATATATTCTCTTTCCCACGAAGAAATGGAAACAAGAGGAGATGCAAACATTGATTTTCCTCCACAGTTATCCTTTCCCTTTCTTTCTCAGTGATGGTTTTGTTTGTTTTTGTTTTTTTTTAAAATAATTTTTATTTTGAAGCGGCAGAAATGGAGAGAAAGGGCATCGGGCAAATCATCCCGTCTTATTATGAGTGATGATGTCATTAGCGTGATTCCGGACCCGTCTCGCCGCTGTAGTTAGCATGTTTGCGGCGCGCTTTGACAATTTGATTAGCAGCTTTGTACGTGCAGCTGTTGCACTGCTTAAGCAAGGCTGTCAATAACAGGAGGGCACAGAATGACTGCCTTTTTTATGATTATTATTATTATTATTGTTATTATTACTGTGAGTCAACGACTGAAAGCGACTAAACAAAATGTCACGAGGAAGAAAATTGTGGCTACAGAGATGCAGATTTACTTCAGCAAACTTATCCCGGAAACACGCACGACTTCCCCTGACGGTTATGCTAAGTTGCCTTTCTCTTCCTCGCCGCTTGTAGAAACAAGCAAAGCACAACAGGCCTTTGGCATAAAAATGTGCCCCGCTGATAGATCTTCCCGCTTTCCTGCTTCACCAACACATAATCTAAATTACATGAACGTCTTACTGAACGTCTTACTGAGCCATCTGTGAGCCAAGATCTTTTTTTTTTTTTTTTTTTTGCCTTTTTCAATATACTAGGGATCAACGGAGTTTCGCAGAATCTCTCGCTCCTGTTTGTTTCAATGTATAGACCACTCTTTGAAGTGAATATATTTAAGACTAGCGCACGGTTTGATGTGTGAATTACTCAGAGAGTGGAGGCTCAGGTATTAAAAAGGGCAAAAATAATGCATAAAATCAGTTTTCATTTGGTGCATTTGGAACAATCAGAGTGTAATTTGCATGATTGAAGTAAATTTGCATAAATATCCTTTTTTTTGTTTGACAATCTCATGGGATGATGCTTTTTGGGCCTCAATATAGAAAATTGGGAAAGTTCACTTAAAAAAAAAACAAAAAAAAAACGGCCGGTTGTTGTGATGTTTGGTTCGTTTTACAGTCACGCATCTGCTTTTGATGTTTGTCGGCTTCCAGTTTTATTTTGTACGCTTATCTCGTTTTGTTGCACTTCCTGAGCTTCCCCGCCAGTGATCCCTCCTCCACACCGTTTCATGTTTTGACCTGTTTCCTTGTCTTCCTGTTTATATTTGTCCTCCACATCAAATGTCTCCAGTGATTCTGACTGTGTGTAATTTTGGACTTGCCTCTGACTGGATTGCATGTGTGTTTAATGACCTTTGACTCTTTGCAATTGTGTTGAGTCAACTGCAATAAAACAATTTAAACAGATTCATTACATGCGTGGTTATAATTAGCAGCAACAGCAACAGAAGGCCATTTCCTCCACCAGTTTTAAAGAAACAAACACGGGCTGCTGAAAACTGACTGCACAAGGATTCTCAAGCAACGTAGTCGTAAAACTTAGCTAGAAATCCAGAACAGGAGCATCTACTTTAAACACTTCACTCGACCCAGAACAGGAATTAGAGCAAATTTAGAATCCAGAGAAACTCATTATTTTAGCTCAACATTTAGGACCATCTACTTTATAGAATCAAACAAGGAGAACCAACATCTAGTTTTATCAGATCAAATATCCAGAGAAACCCCTACTGGTTTATACATTATTATTCTTATTAAACATGGGGGACCAATATGTAGTTCTATAATATAATTTTTCTCTTGCTTTTTTTTTTGTTCTTTTGTTTGTGTTTTCTCTAACTCATTGTAAAATACTTTGAATTACCTTGTTGCTGAAAATGTGCTATATAAATAAAATTACCTTGACTCAAAACACCCAATGTCTTGAGCTGAGTCAACATAACAACTGTATTATGAGTTCATTTATGCTGCGCACCCCAAATATTTGTTAGCATAGCGGTGAGTTAGCATTAGGGCTGAACTGTAGATTGGAAATAAATAAACACCATCAAAGGTTTAGGAACTGAAAGAACAACATCCTTTGAATCTAGTGCCATTTCAAAACTAATGCTAGCACGCTGCTAGCATTAGCAGTGTTTGGGTAGCTAGGCTAGTCCTGCCCAAACAGATAGCTTGGCTAATTATCAAGCTGATCTCAGTTTGTTGTACCTCTGTTTCTCTATCAGACCTCCAAAAATGATGTTATTCTTTACAATAAATATTTGAAAACTACTACCAATTTTTTTTCTATACATAAATTCACTCTAGAGCAGCAATACAAAGATGTTTTGTGTAAAAGCAATTACATCATTTTATCATTTTGTGTATTTCTGTTTGAGTACTGGGAAGCCGTGGCATTCTTTTCCAAGTTGATCATACTGTGACAATTGCATACCAATTCAACATGTCAGCTCCCGTCACTATCCTCTGCAGGGAGCTCTTATCTGCCACTTTGCAGCTGGAATCCCTCGAGTGAGACGTAAACAGACGCAATGTGACAAAAGGAGAAAATGGGATTTTGATATTTTCTATTGTAATGTTCAGTAATATTTTAGGTATTACATTGTTTTGTGTCAAAATGCAGCCTCACCTAATATGTACGTAATTAAACTACCAGATCAGATAGTGTAAGTTATGGCAGGATTTGCTGAAACTCCAGAAAACATACAAAATGTGCTCACTCTGAGCAGATTAAAGAAAATTTGTCAGTCACTGAAGTCTTTCAGGTTTTTTTTTTTTTTCATTTGAATAAATCAGTCCATTAAAATATGTTAATATTTCCTCTTTGCCCATGTAACATTTTTTTATGTGCTTCCTGGCTCTTTCTAAAAAGCCCCTTCTGTCTTATAAGCCTCATTTTTTCCCTTCCTTCCCACTCTTACACTACCATGTCAATTATTTATTCATCACCCCACTCAATAAAAAAAGTCCTTATTGTCCACACTTTTCCCACATGCCTTGTCATGTCTCTTTCCAGAATCCTCTCTGGGCCACACTTTCCACTTCACCGAATGTCCCTCTTTTATTCTCTTCCTGCAGTTCTTTTCCTCTCTGCCTCTCTCTTCTATTCCCTCACTTACTGTATTTTTTTTTTCTTCTTTTTGCCCCCCCTAACAGCCCTCCTTCCCCCGGCATCGTATTTCTGCCTCTCTACTTCGCCATCAATCCCTCCCCGTGTCCCATCTTTGTTTTATTTCTCAACACTCTCACCCACCTCCTGCTCGTAAGGCTGGCTGCCACGGGCCTTTTTCATTCAATTAAACCCGGAGTGCTGCCGTTATTGTTGCGGCTAATAACGAAGGGGCCCCTACATCTCGCTCGCCGTCACGGACACGGTTATCAATAGGCGGCATAGCTCATCTCTATCGCTGCCAATCCCCATTCCTTATTACCGTCGTCCGAGAGGAAGGGAGAGGGCACACGCTCATCGAAACACGATCAGAAATCTATGAGGGCGGGCGGAGGCTGGGCGAACGCATTGCGTGGAGAGAGGATGAGGGACGTGGCTGGCTGGCTGGCTGGCTGGCGAAAAGGGTGAGAGGAAGAAACCGGATGACACTGGAAGGCAATGACAAAAAAAAAGAATGCAAAAAAAAGTGTGTCTCCAAGTGTCTGTGTGTGTTTGTTTGTGAATGCAGGGTGGGAAAGCTTTTGGCTGGTTGGAAGGTGTATGCGTGAGTGTGAGCGTGTGGGTGACAAAAAGAGACAAAGCTGGAGGGAGTGATGAGATTATTATATGTGCGTGAATGTGAGGCATGCATATACGGAGTCTGCACGTGTGGGTTGATTTATTTGTGTGTGTGTGTGTGTGTCTTCGTGGTGGCAGGCAGGGAGAGATGCTGAGCGTGTACTCGGAGACTGAAGGCCCCCGGAGGCTGTTGTTGCATTCTGAATCCGGGACACACACTGACACGAATGTAATTGGTGGAAACTAGCTCAGATTGTGTATCCGTGGAAATGGAGACACGGTGGACCTCTCTTTCTCCGACTCTCGGGCTGTGTCTGTCTCTTTTACTCTCCATCCCGCCCTCCCCTCCTTTCTCTCCCCTCCTCTTCCATCCACTTCCCTTTCTTTTCTCCTGTTGATTGAACTCTACGGATCACCGAACACACTCGTGTGCAAATCGCTTTCCCTTTCGAACAATTAGACAACTTCTCTCCGTCGTTCTTCGCGACCATTCTTCCTTTAAGGTTGGTCTCACGTCTCCCTTAATGTTAAATGTCGATCGTCGTATCTTCCATTTAGCGATAGAAAGACCATCCAGAGCACGAATGTCACAGAACGACTGAGATTTTCTTTTCCTAATTCCACAGCGTGCATAATTAGCTTTAAAAAGCAACGCCCATTTCTTCTGTGATTTGGTCTTTCACCTTTGAGGCTAAATTTCCATTAGTGTTCAGGATAGCCTGAGGCCGTCAGCTTCTCTGTGCTGACACAGAAAGTCGGTTTGACACTACAGAGTACACTGTCTAACACAGACCATAATGGGGGAAATTTGAGGAACTGTTATCCTTGACAAGGAGACAAGGTGTCCAAGACCGGGATTTATTTCAGCCCAGCTAAGACATTTGAGAATAGGCTTTCATCGATGCAAAGTCGGAGCCTGATATATAATTAAAATCAATAATAGACATAAAAACAAAGGAACAAACTGTATTGAATCGGTTTTAAAAGTCTGCATCCGTTTTTGCAGCGCTCGATTCTCCCACCAGAAACGTTCCTGTCACTGCCGTCTTGTCCGATCCATTTTACTCTACAGCAACAGGTGCGTCATCCCAGTTTGATTGCATTTTTAAAGAAAATCATTAAAATGGTGCCCCGGCTTAAGTTTTACTTAGTTAAGAAACTTTAAATATGTTCTGGAACACCGATAGATTTATCCCTCGTTTCTGGCTCAAATAACCAGAGTATCGTGAAAAAGTTAAAAGTTTTGTCACTGCTTTCTGAAAGTGAAGCTCATTACACAGAGTGGAATATGCCAAGTCGTTATTTCTTATAACTCTCATGAGTATGAAAACCTATAATTTGTGTCCCTGACATTTGCAATATTGTGAAAAAGTGAAATGCTGGAAACTTGAGGTGTGACTCCCTAGTTAGCTAGTTAACTCAAAACACCTGCAGAGGTCTCCTGAGCCTCTAGATGGTCTCTCAGTCTGGCTCAATAGGCCACACAACCATGATCAAGATCGCTGACTAGACAGACGTCCAAAAGACAGTCGTTGACAGTCTTCGCGAGGCGGGGAAGCCAAACAACGTCTTTGCTAAAGCCGGTTCCTCAGAGGGCTGTGTTCAAGCATACAGAAGTTGAGTGGAAGAGGAGAGTCTGGTAGGAAATGGTGCACCAGCAACAGGGGGAAACCACAGCCTTGAGGGGATCATCAGGCAAAATTCATTCAGGTTGGCGTTGGAATCGGTGCATCATGAGCCACTCCACACAGACGAACACACATCCTGCTAAACTGAACCAGACAACATCAGAAACTTCATCCTTTCTTCTTTTGACAAGGTTTTTTTTTTGAGATGCTGGTTTTCTTTTTCCCAGCAGAACCTGGCGCCTGTCCAAACTGCCTAAGATAAAAACAGCTGGCTCAGTAACCATGGCGTTACGGTGGTTGGTTGGACCACAAACTTTCTAACCTGACCTTGTTTAGACTGATCGCCTCCACGCCGCATTGATGTATCAATGCGACCAACAAAGTATTGAGTGCATGAAAATGAGCATTTCCCAGAAGCCTGATATTTCCTATAAGATATTCTGTTTATTCCCGATTTTATGTAATATTCTAATCTGCTGAGACACTGAATTTTATGTTTTTTCTATTATTTTCTGTAAACCACAATCATGAACATCATAAGAAATAAAGGCAAGAAATATTTCACTACCTACAATGATTTTTGTGTAATTTAAATTTTCCGTTCAGAAATAACTTTAAAAACTTTTTCACAGTATTGGATTGTTTTTAGAATAGCTTCAGGCTAACTTCAGTTTCATCTGGAGCTCCGTGCAGAGCTGCTTTAGCTCAACGTCGACATGTTTTATGTTTCGTTGCGAGTCTTCAACTTAAATTTCAAAGTAGCTCCAGTTAATGGTATGTGGAGGAAAGCGCCAGTAAAAGTTGTTGTCCTGCTTTATGAACTCGGAAGTTAGAGAACGTTGTTATAAAGGTTGAAAATACGAGATCAGCATTTTTGAAAGAGGCTGCCTTGTGGCTTTTTGTCTGACAAAAATCCCTGACAGGAGACCAGAGATAAGTCAAATATCTGGGATCAGATGGGGACATCTGTACTTGTGGAGCCTAAAGTTTGAGGCGACAGAAATTATGGAGTAAAGACAAAAACTTAAAAACGTCTTCAGTAGAACTTCTAATCAACAACTGAGTAGGTAAAGTTTGGAGTCATGTAGGTGTTTGGATGGGGAAATGAACCCAAAAACAACATCAATGTTGCTCGGTCAATTGCTAAATTGAGCCAGATAAGCGTTTGCTTAGGTCTGGAAAACAACTCCAAGTTACTCTGTAAAACCTAAAGAACTGGACCATTTTAATTTCACTGAGTATTTTGGTATTCAAGTCTACGACATCAGTTTATGTAAACTTCTGACTGCCTGTATATCCTCCTTCGCCTCCAAGTTAAAAACACTTCCTCCAAATTCAGGTCATTTTCTCAAGTCTGAATTTTGGAAAAAGAAAAGAAGTAGAAAAATGAATCAAACGTAGAAATGACTGCAGAAAAGTCATGATCCTGACCTTAAAAATGAGAAGGTTATTTCTGCCGCTCCCTGTCAGATTCAATGTTGTAATAAAATCTAGCAGGGAAAAAAAAAAAAATTAAGCCTCCAGTTAGGTCTGTTGCATCAAATGTCAGCAAGCAAGATCATCACGGAAAAGTCCAGATTAAATCTTACATCTGTGCTTATTTTCTTTCCACATCGCCTCACTTGTGTCCAAATCCTTTAGGAGAAGAAAGAAATCTCCACGCAATTGTGACAAACACGGCAGCAAAGAGAAAACGGAGACAGAGCGCTGGTTCGTTTTTTTCTTTTGACTGTTGTTTTCCGAAGAAGAACACAAGTAAGAACAATGTTGGCTCCAGCCATCAGTAATAAAACACACAAAGGTGGGTTTTTTTTCTTTCGTTTGTGTTTTCCCCCCCCCCTCCGTCTCTCTGCCTGTCACTCATGATAAATAGCAACGAGCTGTGCTGAACTCAGACGGTCTCACAGGATCAAAACTTGAAATATTACCCCCACCACCACCACCACCAGTTTCTTTTTCAACAGTTCAGTTGAATTGAAAGAGCAGCAGTGCAAGGGTTAATCCCGACGCGTCGACTGTGCGCTGTTGCTTCTACATTCAATTACCTCTGGTTAATGCGCCCGCTCAACCTTCGCTGTCAAAACGGGAGAAGAGCCAATTCCCTCTTAATTCAGTCGGAGGCCGTGCGTCTTCAGAGGAGAGAGCCAGGTGGAAGACGCTCACCGTATTGCCGGGACCGGTGAGGCACCGGAAAATTATTTGGTTTCGTAAACATGTTACGCACAGCGGATTCCCGCTGATTGGTGTCAGGCTGATTGATGAAGAGGGAGGCCGAGTTAATACCCGCAGCCAAAGGAGCGAACGCCGTGAGGCGCACGGGCTGCGTAAAGGGCTGCGGCGTGAAGCGACGCGTTCGCCTTTTTGGGAGAGGGGCGAGCACTCGGGTGACCGAAGGCCTCCATTCTCAGTGGCGCCTAAAGACATTTGTATTCAAGCCCAAATGACTTTTAGAATAAGCCTCGGATGTGTCACTGGAACATAATCAAACACATAACTCCATATTTCCCCGCCACTCCATCCAGGAGAAAAGTTATTAGTCCCCATCTAAGTTGGAGTGAGAAAGTGAGTTACACGTGGACTGTTAACTACAGTGTAAAAAAAAGAAAAAAAAAAAAGAAAGCGCTCATATCCCTTGAATTTTTCCACCTTTTGTGGCTTTATAGCCACAGTTTCATGTTTCTCATTGAGATTTGATGTGATAAATCAACAGAAATCTGTGTATAATTATAAAGTGGAATGTTTTCCACTTTGCAATTTTCTCAGAGATTTAACTGCAGCGTTCATTTGTATTCTTTCAGAGTATCTCTCCATCAGCTTTGCACATTTACAGACTTTTTTTCCCCTTTTTTTCCCCGTTTCGTTTTTGCAAAACAGCTCAAGCTCAGTTTTATTGGATGGAGAGCGTCTTGCCTCAGACTCTCAATTGGATTACTTCCTCGCTTTGACAAGGTCATAATAACACATAAATATGCTTTGATCTAAAGCAGGGCTTCTCAAACTGTGGGGGCGTGGCTTACTCAAGGCTTACTTTCAACACCTGACTCCTCTGTCACTTCTTCACAGAAGCCCGTTCTGTGGATTCCCTAGTGACGGTTGCCGTGTCGGTTTGTATTTTTCTCCATCCTGAGACGTGCATCTTTGCAGTCACTGAACAGTGACTTCATTACCTGGCCTGTTATGCCTGGTTCAAGCGCCAAGGTTTTTAATGGCAATTTTTTTCCTTCTTCTGACAATCTTTAAGATAATCTAAAGAGATCTGGTCCACTTGGAAGGATGTTGGGTCTTGTACTTGTAACTTGTACGGTGTCTCCTGAGGACAAATGGCAACATTCTGTTGAATGTGTCAGAAAGCGAGGTGACGGAAACACGGAGTGGAGTTCAAAATACAAAACACAACACAGCTGCTGTGGTGGACCAGAAAGACGTTGGAGACGCCTTTGAATTGTTAAATATAGTCCAGAAACTAGCTCTGATGCATTCTGTCAGTCCGCCATGTTGGTCTGCGCTGCACTCACATTTGGCCTCGAGAAGTTTTGCAAGATTTTCCGCGTGAGATTTAAACGTTGGTGAATAAGATCGGATGGTGTGTTCCTCCACACAGTGTACGACGAAACCTGTTAAAAGTTTTTTTTTTCCCTCATTAGGTTTTGATGAGTTTAAAATCTCGCCATCTGAGTCAGGCATTAGTTGGACGCCCACGTCTATTGTTTGCAATATCTTCAATGCTCTTTCTGTTGCCGGATTCTGGTCCCCAAAGCGTAACGCACTGTTATTTTTAACTTGACATAACTTTACTTTAAGGTTAAGTTAAACAGAAAAGAGAGACTGAATAGAAATGCACTCCCAACTTTCTGAAGTGTACTATTTTTATTTGAGAGCCATGCGTCACATGCCATCGACTTCAACATTATGCACTAATTTGTGTTGGTCTGTAGCATAAAAGCCCAATGGACTTTGTTGTTGTAACATGAAAATGTGGGGAAGTTCAGAGTATCTGTGCCAAGCTCTGCAATTTCCCACCGCTCTGCCAAGGACAAAAGACATTGTTCCCGATCTGAGCTGAAGCAAACCTGTTACAAATGCACAATCTCATATACGCGGCATCCCAGAAATAAAGTGCAAGTACAGAAGCGAGAGAATCTCTGCGACGCTTCCGTTTATTTCCAAAGCTCTTTTTTGGTTGTTTATGTTGTTAGACATAAGAACTCAAATCTCTTTCAGCCGAGAAGAGCTGCTGCCTGCCAGGAAGAATAGCAGGCTGTCTGCAGTGTGACCTGTCAATAGATTCTGATATTACTTGGCACAGTCTGATCACAACACAGCTTCTGACCTTTCATGGTTTATCCCCGGCAGCTTTTCACTAAGTGTGTATGCTCTTCTATTTCTTTTTTTTTTCTCCTTCTCAAACCATTTACAGTTTCGTATATCCCCGACCGCAGACGTCCGCTGGCGGCCCATCGGCTGCTTCAGCCGAGCATCGCTCTCTCACTTTCAGCGCAGATTATTCCGTTCACAAAAAATAAAAAAATAAATAACCCGTCTTGTTCCCATTCAAAACTCATGAGGCAGTCATACATCAAACGACGTCGGCGGCTTATTGAGCTGATTGCGCATTGCGGCTCCCGAGTTACAGTGCGTCGCAGCGGCAGTGCCGTTAATTGGAAAAGTGTCTTCCATTCGAGGGCATGATTAAAATATGGTGCTCTGTGGTCTCGCGATAAGGACTCGGGGAGATGGGGGAGATACGGGACGAGCGCGCCAGGAGGAAGCTGGAAGAGAACAGGAGAGGCCCGGAGGCCCCCGGCACGCTGGGTTGCAATCCAGTGCCTGTGGGGGGTCAGCGGCAGGAGGCAAAGCATCATCTGGCTGCGTGAACACGGACTAAAAGCCTGCACTTTATCTCTCTGGGCCTGCGAGGAATGAGACAAAAAAGGGAGCTTCACAAAGCCGCTAATCCAGCCTCTGAAAGTCCAGGACAAAGAGTCCTTGTGGCGATGGTTTGCTTTTAGATTTGACTCCGAGTTACATGGATGACATTTCCAACTGCAGAGGACCAAATGTTCTGACACAGTAATAAGTCTGACTCTCAGCAGCACGGATGTATATAAAAAGAAAATCCCGGTATCCCTTTGAGATCTCTCCTCCGCACTGCTGTTCGCTTGCCGATGAATATTCATGCCGTTCGCACTTCACCGTGGCCTGATCTCGGCTTGCCCGCTTGTGCTGCTGGAGATGCTTCACGTGTAAAATGTGAGGAGAAAGTTGCAGACTTTGGGGCATTGTGTTTCTTTTGGGGACACATGTGTGTAGGAGGGCGGGCTGGGATGGGTTGGATGGGAAGGGGCGGTGGAGTTCCTCCATTTCTTGTCCTTGATTCCATGGTTTGGTTGTGTGACAGGCCCTGCGGTGCATGAAGATGGTGTGGAAACAGGCTTGGCTGACTGCTTTGGCTCCACTCCCTTTTCCATCCCAGCCGGGAGCTTGTGCTTCCCACCCCTCTCTCTCTCTCTCTCCCTATGGTGTCTCACACATTGCACCTCAAGGTGGGCTTTACCCCTGAATAATTATCCATCTATACTCCACAGCTCCTGGCGCCCCAGAAGTCAAACCGACTGAACACGGCGGCCGTTGCCAAGGCTTGCTTTGGGGGAGGAAGGCAGCCGATCTGGGTTTGAGGTCCTTCCCCGGGAGGCTCGGCAGGGGCCGAAAACTGAGCCAGTTAGCACGGATGGATCGCCCGTAACCACGGGGTTGGTTAGAGACACAGACGAGTCGCAGCCAGGCTCACCCCGCCTGTCCCTGCGTCTCTGCCTCGACGGAAACAGCTGCACGCCTCGACACCCATTGTGAAAATAAAAATGGATTCTATTTTCACAGCCACTCTGTTTGGGAGCAGTGAGGCGATCAGAAGAGGTAGAGTAATTATAGGAGCTGGGATGTGCACATGAATGCAAACAAATGTTTTAGCGGGGAAAATGCTTGTAGCAAGAAGAAATAACGCCTGCAGGATGAAAAGGGGAGCTTCTTCGCCGATAATAAGTTACTTTGGGGATTTTGTTTTCGTTTTAACCACAATCGCTTCTCTGCACGAGTTAACGCGATTTTACTTTTCTGCGGCTCCAAATTTAATCCGAATATTTTCAATTTTCCTCTCTTTCTTCTTTTGTTTTGCCATTTCTTCACCCAGCTCCTTCAGTTCATCCTAACACACAGCTGCTCATGTTTAGCTCAGTCTCACCTGTTTCTACTCCAATATACATCCCGACAGTATTCAAGCTGGTTTAGGCAATGGGTTTTTTTTTTTTGCAAGTTTGCTATGCAATAAATCACTTTTAATGGGATCCTGCCTGCCTCCTGCATGCACATGAGTCCTTTGACAGCAATTTTTAGCATCTCTTAAGATGACGACGGCTAAAAGCAGCAACAAAAACACAACACAAACATGAAAATTACTCAATTTAAAAATGAAACAAAAAGGTGTGTTTAGCCAAATCACAAGCAAATTCATCAGTGAAAAACATTTACAGCCAGATGGTTGAGTGTTGACAACATCTAAAAGTTGTTCAGACTCACTCATTTAAACAAGCTCCTTCAAATTCAGGTGATTTTTGGAGCTTATTCCCAAGACAGAATATTTTAATGCTTTTCCCCGCGAGCGCAGTACGAGCCCCTGGCACAGTTAACAAAACCAGGCTACGTGAACAAACAGACTCAATTCCTGTGCATCAAAACTGGAGGGATGTGGGACGTAAAGGGTAGGAACAATTTAGTAAACGGGGATGATATGCTAACACTTTGATCTTCGCACAGACCAACTAGATCATCAGTGCCTACCTGTCACCCAACCAGAGCTCCAAATGTCTTCTCTGCCAATGGAAGGATAAACCACGGTCATTTTTAAAACACCAGATAAAGGTCGCCTTCAGTTTTTCTGTGGATATATTAGTATTATGAGGTGACATTTGTTTTTAAAGAGCCTTTGCCCGCTCTGTTCACCTCAACTTCCATGTCCCTTGGTGAACCTTGACGCCCCGTGTCCGCCAGTCATCGATCCGAGGCCCTGAACCTCAGCCAAAGAGCTATCAGCCGCTTACAGTGTCACTTTCAGAGGGAAATGGATTGCCACGGTGGGAGGTGAAAGATGAGAGAGACAGAAGAGAGTGGTAGGGGGTAAAATATCTGTGGACAAACGGCCGACGTAATCAAATCACCCTCATCGGAAGCTCATCAGTCATTGCTTAGCAGCTCACTCTGTGGGTTATTAGTGTGGTTGTGTGTGTGGTTGTGTGTGTGTGTGTGTGTATGTGTGTGTGTGTGCATTTGATCGCATTAGCAAACCTGTCCTGTTCGGAGCAGCGTGTTTTAATTTTGGCCAGCTAAGTGGAAGAGTTCAGGAAAAAGACAGAGAGTTGGTTTCCCAGAGCGCCGAGCTTAATTAATGCTGTCAGGTGAAACTCTGGTTGCTGCCTGAAAATTGTATCGACTTCTAAACAGCTGATCCTTAACGTCTATCATTTATCTTTTATTAAAAGTTTATATTTTAAAGAAATGTATTTCCTGCTAGGTTCACTTACACAAGCAGTTTGAGAACATTATTTTTTTATTATTATTTTGTTGTTTGCTGGATCTATAGTCTGTAAGGGAATTTAAAAGCTCTTGTGAGCCCCCTGGTGGCCTGGAGTCTCTTTACAACTTCTGGCAAATTAGCACTGACAAAGAAATCTTATGATCGGCATAAATTTTACAGAATTGTTTTGTTTTTTGGATTGCATACACAGAATGTGTAGAGAATTGGATAATTCCCTTCTGCCACCTGTTACTACATGCTGTCCGTCAGCTGGCTAAAAGCAGATCACTGCACTGGAAATATTGGAACGGGATAATATCTGACACAGTGAAAACTTTCAAACAACAACTAACTTTAACAAGTGTTTAATCTGTATATTTGATCAAAACAAAAAAATTAAATGTTATAAACAACTGTAATGTTTGTAAATGCACAACAATGTAATTTACTATATCTATTTCATATCGATATATTATATTTAAGCATCATTAGAAATGGCTGCAGCTTTTTAAAACAAACTATTTCGATTCTGCTGCACAATTTGTCTTAAATGTTTGTGATAATATTGTGATGTCATCTCATACCGACTCACGCCCACTTATTGTTTCCTGCACAACAGGAAACAAGAGTTTGTTCCATCAAACCCTGGCTAAAATTAGACTTATTTATGCAAAAACAAAATGTATTTCCGTTTCATTTTCATGGTGACTTGAATAAGTAAATATATTCAGCTGGCCTTGACAGTCGGATTCCTAAAGATGCTCTACTTCAAACATGACTTCCACTTACCGGCTTCTTTCGAGGCTTTTAACATCATATAAAAAAACCCCCCCGAATTTTTGAATATGCAAAATAAATAAATAAATAATGGGGGAGGATTGGCATTTTCAGCATAACTCAGTCTAAAAAGAGGGCTTGTTTTATATACACATGGTCAGGAATACAAGAGCAGCTTTAAAAGAAGCACAGTCTGTTGTTTCATCCCCCGCTGCGTCTCCTTCTTCCTCCACTTCTTTGAGAAAAAAAGCCTGCAGCAATCCTAGGGGTAAAAAGTTACTTTAGCGAGCAGATACCCAAACGCAATTAAGCAAAGAATGGATTTTTCTTCACCATCTTGTTCTCCCGTTCACATATAAAGCAATTCAGCGGTAAAAATCTGAACCTAGAAAGTGCAAAGTGGAAGATTAGAAGTCTTTGGAGTCTCTTCAGCTCCTTCCAGGTGCATGTGGGCGCTTGACAGCAAATGTTAAAAACCCCTTTCCACTTCTTTTTATCCCCTGACAAGCTTTAGAGAGCATGTACTGACACCTAGGTGCTTTTAGAGCTGCAAGCCAGACCTTTCAGAATAAATTATACAAGCTGACTTTGGATGTAGCATGTAATCTACAGAACAACGTGTTGTGGTCAGCTTTTATACTTGTTTTGCTGTTTTGTTGTGAAACTTCGTGAAGCTTAAATAAAAATTTGCCCTCCTCAAAAACGAGCTTCCACATTTGGTAACTTCGCAGAGGGCATGAGGTAAACCGATGGGTTATTTTGAGAGTTTTCATTTAGAAAACATGTGGTTTGCATGTTTTTAATCAAAGTCCTTCGATAAAACAGATGAATATTCTTCCAAAATGAATACTCTAGTAGTCGAGTGGTACGGAAAAATCCAATTTCTCTGATGCCCAATGCCAACAATCATGCTCATGTGCACACTCATATCCTATAACCAATCATTGCAGGAAATTGTCCTTGTATAAAAATTCTCCTCATTTTTAGCTTTCCTCCTAAAAATTAGTCATCAGTATGTCACTCGCATACTGCTGTTATAATTCTTGTAAGTTGCGAGAGTCTCCAGTAGAATAACCTAAAGCTCTGCGTTTGTCCGGAACGCTCATCGATAATCCAGAGTGTTTTGTCTGTGTTCTTCTGAAAACGTTTATCGGACACCAAGTCAAATTGAAGGCATACGAGCCCCTCATAGATTTTGTGAGCTGGAAACACTGAAGTCAACAAACAGATGATTCCTTTTTTCTTTTTTTAAAGGAAATATGTGCCATCTGCGGACAAAGACGCTCCGATCTGTTGTTCTTTCTTCGGTGTGGATTATTGCAGATCTTACTTGGAAGTCTGACCGATTCACAGCTGTTCCTACGGTTTCTGCTACAGGACTCAGGACATCACATCTGCTTCGTGCTTTAATGGTTAAAATTTATTGTCCCCGTGGGTGGTGCCATTTTCAAGAACCAGAAACGCATCCATCTGCAAGGCTGCTGCCGACATTACGCCACCGAGCTAAGATAATCTGTGGGGTTTTTGCTTCTGTGTTGTTTGACGAAGGATCAAACCTGAGATGTTCAGGGTCTTTGTCCTCTAATTTCTCTGTCTTCATTGCCCATCTTTCTCCGACGCAAATAAAACCATGTTGTGCTACCCTCTCCACAACATGGTTTGTTCTGCTGGGATACACTTGACCCAGCAGAAAATATGATAGTCATAATAATCGGTATGCCGTTCTGAGCAACAAAAAAAGCATCAAGCCAGACGTTTTGTGCTGAGGACTTCTTCAAAATGATATTGAATGTTTCCTCCAGGAGGGATGGGTGGAGTGGATTACTGAGACAAACTTCAGGGAATCACACAGCCCTCTTTTTTCCTGCCGTCTACATATTTGAGATCTAAATGTTCCAACAACCAAAAGGAAACTTGAACCACCACATCGTGTTAAAACTGTAGAAATAAAACATGTAAACGATAATAAAACTGTTTTAATTTAAAACAGAGAAGCAGCAATTGCTGCATCTATAGTGACATCATTAGTGCAGTCATAACAATGTTGTCAACAACATTTAGTTGTTGTACTGAATGTTGTTACTCACACAACACAAGCAAATGTTGACAGTCAACCGTTAAAATTTAGTCCGTGACAGTGATTAACAATAAGGTCGGTTGCGCTACGGATATTTAGAAGAGACAAATTAAATTTCACTTCTGTCATAAGTACTAATTTCAATTTAAAGTCGATGTGAGCCAAATCTGTAGGTTGTTTTAAAAGATTTCTAAAAGATTGAAGCAAAATATGGAATAAACATCGGCTGAATTTAAGTTTAAGTTAGTTTCTAATTAAATTAACTTTCAACACGGAATATTGTTTCCTCAAAGAGTCAAGAGTCTAACAGGAGTTGCTATGGTTGGTTAGCTAGCCAGATTATTAGCTTAGTTGGCTAGCTAGCACTCTACAGCTTAGCAAAGGTGGGTTAGCTTCTTCTAATTATCTTTAATGCGGTTTTATTAAAGCACTACCTTAGCAATAGTAACAAAGGAGCTCCTTTAGTTTCCAAGATATGACTTTTCCATCAGGTTATCTTTCTTAAATAAGGTGAATTGTCTGGGGATGATTATGCCTAAACAGACAAAAATCAAAACACAGGGCACACTATGCCACTAAAAAGAAAACTCTACTCCAAACTTCCTCTGCCATCTTATTCACACGTTTACTTTGAACTTTGGAAATGGTGTGACAGAAAAAAGGAAGTGGTTTCAAAATCGTGCCAAACCATCAGACTGGGGCCACGACCATGAAGAGACAGAGCTGTCGTGTAAATATATGACGTAGCATAAGACTCAGTTTAAAAAATGAAATAAATAAAAGGACAAGCTATTCTACTAACGAGCCCGTCTTGAAAAATCCTCTTTCAATTTGGGGAAATATGAAAAATAAAATGAACTCGACCTTCTAGGGGGGCTCTGGGGAAGCAGTTTCCACTAATATACTGGCAGGGAAAACACCATCATTTGAATCATTAAAGGAATCATTTCAGCTCCAGTGAAAATCCAAACTTCTTTATCCAGCTGTGTTTTTGATGTTTTGACTGTACATTTGCTGAGGAAAATGTACATAAAGCTCTTACATATTAAAAAAAAAGAAAAAAAAAACCAGACTTACACTTTGTGAGGCACATGTACAGCTGCGAAAGTTAGTTTGTAGCTCTAATCCTCCGACTTTTGACGTCAACGTTAAAAAAACTGAATAATTCAATAATTTCTACTTTTATCAAGCCAAGTTTTTGTTCACTTTAACGCTGCACTTTATATAGCATTCATTTATGAAACAAAGCTTAATTTGTATTTCAAAGGAGAAGAGAAACTTCGGTAACACTTTATTTGAAGGGGGGTGAATAAGACTGTCATGCCACTGTCATAAACATGACATAACATGAACATCAATAAGTCTTCATGAATATTTATGACTGTTGTCATAAAGCGTCATTCGGTAAATCA
>NW_006799989.1:58093-58933 GCF_000485575.1 Poecilia formosa | reverse complement strand
TGTCATTTATTTAAATACCATTTATTTAAATACCATTCCAAAAATGTCCCTTGCTGCACACTGTCAGAATGATAGACTGGCAGACAAATGTCCAGTTAACATGACTGGTTGTCATAAAGTGCAATACAATTATTTCTTAATACAAGTAGCATAATAAATGGAGCTGAACAAAATTATTCTGATCAAATATTTGTCTGGCAGGAGTTCAGGTAGACTGCCACTGTTATTCAGAAAGCATAATTTAATGTGTAGTTTTAGGCACATGAGTGTATCTTTTTACTTAATGAGCATTCTGATGAGTATCTGACCATAAGTCAGATACTCTGACTTATGGTTGTTTGCAAGAAGCTTATTAATAAATAAATTGATTTAACACCAGTTTTTAGTTGTCTAAAACGTAACTTTTTAACTCAACTGGTGAATGTTGATTCCTGCTCCCCCTTCCGCACTTACCTGGCCCTTCCCACCCACACAAGGTGTGAATATTCACAAGGTGAAAATATTAACACAAAAACTACTTACCTAATTTTCTTGGGGAATATTTCATCTGCTTCTTTCTCTTTGGTCAAACAGGAACTTCTTTCTCTGGTGGCTGGTCGTTATCAGGGGCGCAACTACATATTATTCAGGTGGATCCGAAAACATAAACCCCTCCCCCCTCCCCCCCAAAGGAAGATACGTAAGGGTGAAGGAGTGTAGAGAACATACGGTCGCTCTATCCGTATGAGCGACCGTATGGTCCTTATTTTCATCCTCCACACTAGTAGCATGTCTTCATTAGCCAACTTTGTCCCCCCCACCATGTGTCCTTAGACTAGCCTGGATCTTCATGTGGCTAAA
>NW_006799989.1:21033-50351 GCF_000485575.1 Poecilia formosa | reverse complement strand
CAACTTTGTATTAAAAGTGTCATGATTTACCGAATGACACTTTGTGACAACAGTCAAATATTCATGAAGACTTATTGATGTTCATGACATGTGTTATGTCGTGTTTATGACGGTGTCATGACAGTCTTATTCACCCCCCTTCAAATAAAGTGTTACCGAAACTTTGTCTTTAGATCTTGGTTAAACCAAATCTGAATAGGAGTGAGTCAGTAAATTTGGTATTTTCTAAGTTTTAGAGCGATTGTGTCATAAACTTCATCCCGATGTGAATAATGAATCGGACCTCATCGTGTGATGAGAGGCTGCGCAGTGAGATTTCGACTAATGTTGCCATGCCGATATGCTGGCAGTTATAATAAGGGCAGCACATTAGGAAGCAATTCAGCCGGGTTGTATCAAAAGGTGGAATTGTGGCGCTGTAGAGAAGAGAAAAGACCCTCCAGCCATAGAAAACAGTAAATGACCTGACAAACACCCACACTGCACACACTCACTCTGAATGAACTCAATGAACATGCAACCTTATGCATCTCCAGAGGTACAACAGCAACCCGGAGACCTGACAAGGCAATCCAGAGAGCTCCAGTGAATTGAGGAAGCAGGGAAGAGAGGATGAATGAAGGGGGGGGGAAATATTCAAGTGGGGGAGGGGAGGGGCAACTTTGAATGCGATAAAATAGGAATTGGAGGCAGAAGACGAGGAGGTGGTGTGGGAAGAGAGAGGCGGAATAACAGGAGAGGAGAAAAAGCGAACGGAGAGGTGGAAGCAAATGTGGGAGGAGTGGGAAAAGACATGAAGACCAAGTGTAAAAACAGAGGAGAGGCTGCAATCGCGAGGCTCTAAAGTGAGCGAGGGCCCGGGAGAAGAAAGAGGGATGTGTTCTGCATGCGGCCCAGATGAGAACGAGGGAGACAGGGAGATAAACTGTCAAAAGGAGCCGGGGAATCCGGTGCGACAGAGAGCAAGCACGGATGCATTTAGATGTAGCCCTGCATGCGAGGAAGGAGGAGAGGAGGTGTTGGGTGGCTGGGGGGGGGGACCGAGCGCGGCCGAAATATCTGGGTGAGAGCCTGGGAGAGGGAGAGCGGGATGGTGGCTGGTGATTCGTCGATGCTATCTGCGCACGGGTGGATGTGTGTGACACAATCTCAAATTGGAAATCGCTGTTTCAATCTCGCCTCACTCCGCGGCTACCCGCTCTGCCGATAACAAGAGCGGCCTAATTCTATTAAAAATATCCCATGAGTGCAGCGGCGGTGGCTGAGGAGGAAACGGCGAGGGGAGAGGACGGCGGAGGGATCGCACGGGAGGAAGGGCAGGAAACGGAGCCCGAATGTAAGAGGGAGAAGGGAAAGAGCAGCTAACAAGGAAAAGAAACACACACAAAAAAAACTGTTAGCCCTGAAGTGATTGTGCAGGAAGAAAGTTTGGCTTGACTTCTGCTGTATCTCTGTACCCCATCTGCCCATCTTCTCTCCCAACCTCTCCATCTCGGCAAATCAGCCCTCTTCATCTATCTAACCACCCATCTGCCTATTTATCACCGTACCCATCTGCCAGCTCTTATCACCCTCCACAGGTTACTGTTCTCATTTAGGACAGCCTCCTCTCCCCCAGCCCCCACTGCTTCTCCACTGTCTTTTATCAAGCCTTCCACTCCATCTCCCACCGCTCTTCTCAATCATTTTTGACTCTTCACATCCATTTAGCCGGCTCGCTTTCCTGCACAAAGCAAGCCAACCTCGAAGCTCGACAGCCCCTCTCTGTTTCATCTCGCTCTTCCAACACCTCAGCCGAGTGGAAGACTCCGAACGTCACTTTGTTTTCCACGTTTGACTACAAATGGAACCGTGAAGGTGACGGTGAACACCGGCAAACCCGCAAAACAATCTGATTCCCTTTAATTAATAAGTGCCTTCAATGGAAGAGACTCAGAAACAGTTTTTCTCACATCAAATCAGACTAAATGTTTCCTGTTTCAAGTCAACAACATGGTAAAACAATAAGGGAGATACAGTAATGATTGCTAAGTCTTTAAAGAATGAGGAGAAGCCCTAATAACGTTTCACTTAATGACTACTGGAGATAGGAAGCAGTTGAATCATCAACAGATTTCATTTAAATGATAAAATATCTTATAAAATAGACATTTTATAAAATAGATTTTATGTTTTTAAGTCTTGATATTGATCCATGATTGCAGGAGTTTAAAAGGTTCAAGAAATGGGTCAAGACATGATATATTAAGGTTTTAAAAAGCTTTATCACACCATCGCAGCAATTTAAAAACACTTTATATGGCTTCTCTCTCTGAAGCCACATAAAGTGTCAGCGTGGTCATGATTTAACACTGCTGATGTGCACTGATGGTCAGTTGCCTGAAGAAGCCTGCTGCACTTTCGAGCAATAAAGACAAATTCAATTGTTGCTGGAAATACCCAATATAAAATATTTACAAAAGCACAGACAATAATGTGAGGAAGCATAAACTGAAGGAGAGCCACCTGTCATGCATATTAGGATGCCATTACTTCAAAAACCACAGTTATCAAACAAAAAGTGGCATGACTGTGGCTGAGCTAGCTACAAAGGTAGCCTACTTAAATTAGCTAGTCTTTGTAAAGTAGCTAGCCTACTTACAGAGAGTAGCTAGCTTTTATAAGGTAGCTAGCCTACTTACAAAGGTAGCTAGCTTTTATAAGGTAGCTAGCCTACTTAGGGAGCTAGCCTACTAGTTACCTTTATAAGCTAATATTGTTCTCTACAGAGCAAAACAGCAAAAGTTATAACAAATTCAGAACTTAAAATTCATAGAAAATGTATTCCACACAGTTGAAGTTTATACATAAATAAAAGATTATCAGAATAATACATATTTTTATGTTAGTGTTGTTCTTTTGGATAAAAGACATCATGTGAATTATTCTTATTCAAACTTTTTCTTTTGGAAAATTCTGATACCGTAAAACCATATAGTTTTTACGTAAGGTTAGACGAAACATGCTAGTCTATGTCTTGCAGGGAAGGTCATGACCTTTTGCTCCCCTCACCATTTCATGTCTGACATGTTGCACAATACCCCCACTTCTTTCACAGAACATTATGGTCTTGGCCAACAGGCCGAATATGATTGACAAGTTTTATTGGACAGAACTAGAATTGTTACGATCCAGCAAATATTCAATCCAAGCAGCTATATTTGCGATTACAGATTTGCATACACTGATAGTGCAGCGTTTTGCTGTAATTCCATTTATTGTGCAGCACTGCCATTTACTGATTGAGAAAAATGTAATCTCAAAATAATTTCAGAGGCTACAAGTGCATGTTGTGAGACAGATAAACAGTTTTCAGAAAGGAAAAAAAAAAGGTTTTTAGGGAATGAATCACTGACGGAGGTAAATCAAATATCAGACTTCAGGCATCTCATTCATTCGCGATATCACAGTTTTCTTGCAAAATCCCACTCACTCTGCCTCTAACTTGGTTCTTGACAGATTGTTTGGTTCACTTTATGGGTATGTTGTCAGGAGTTGATAGAAAACAGTCATGGTTATCAGAGACAGAACTGGGGGAGGCTGAGATAAAGGTGAGTGTTTCTGTCAAACTCCCATAAAAAATAAAAAAAAGATGCTGGGAATCCTCACTGGTAGACGACGCCACAACGTGCAGCATCCTATTTTCTTTGCGTTGCAAATCTGAACATTTATCCAGCTGTGTGGCAG
Organism: Poecilia formosa; assembly: GCF_000485575.1. Classification (NCBI taxonomy): domain Eukaryota; kingdom Metazoa; phylum Chordata; class Actinopteri; order Cyprinodontiformes; family Poeciliidae; genus Poecilia; species Poecilia formosa. The sequence goes on along the minus strand of NW_006799989.1, from coordinate 46,625 downwards.
ATAATCCCGTTCACTCCACTTGCTAAAACTAAAACGGGGGAATCTAGCCGTATCTGATTCTTGCTGGGCCTCGAATGTCGAGCAATGAAATCGAGGCTCAGCTGTTCGCAGCAGCTTGGCCAGCTGAGACCGACGATGCGAGCGAAGACAAAAGGAGAAAACTCAACAATCAGTCCGGGAACTTCTCCAAGGCGAAATCCTTTCGCCTTGCTCAAAGCGTCATGCGAAGCAGCATAACAAAGCTGGGGGAGATAGAGCTGGAAGACCGTGGGTGGCTTTTGTGCATGAAGTTGATCTACAGCAAAAAAAAAAAAAGTAAACTGCTATGACTTCAGCAGGCAGGCAATGGAGTGCCAGACTAATGAACTAATCAGACAGTCATTAGTTACTATCAGCTGAAGTCCAGGCCAGACATTTTTTTTTCCCTTCTCCTTCCTTTGCTCCTTCACAGCCAGAGAGAAGGGGAGCACGTAGGGAGCAGGATGCTCACTCAGCTGTGAAAGAGACTGTGTGTGTGTGTGTGTGTGTGTGTGTGTGTGTGTGTGTGTGTGTGTGTGTGTGTGCGTGCGTGCGTGCGTGCGTGCGTGCATGTGTGTGTGCGCTGACCCTGCTGCTTGTGCCGCTTCGCGCTCAAACACACAGACCGGCGTGCGCGTCGGCGGTGCGTGCTTACAGCCATTAAACGCTGCAGCTTCTACTGATGATCGCCTGTCATAGCAATAAACTCCGTCTGAAACGCTGAACGCAAAAAACGAGGAGAGGGGGAGGATGGGGCATTTATGGTGGGGGCGTCCTGTGGTGGGTGGGAGGGACAGACGGTGGGGTGGGTGGGTGAGTGGGGGAACGAATTAGACAGTTGGGAGACAGTCAAAGCTGAGAGATAATACGCTTGGATTAGCAAAGAGAGAGCCGAAGAGTCCGAGATGAAGTGGTGGAGATACGGAGAAGGGCAGTTGTGTAATCTTGGGCTTTAAGATGAGCCGGCTACCGCTGAGGTCAGTGGAGGAGCTCTAAATTACAGCGGATGAATAGATGTGGGGGGGATTGTGGAGAAGTAGGTAGCCTTACGACGAGGCTAACGATGACAGAGATAAAGATGTGTGCGAACAAGGGATTAAGACAATTACTGTTTATGTATCTGTATGGTGGCTCAGATCTAATCCCTCACTCAAATAGACCTTGGATTAGGTCAAGCAGAGAAAACAACAAGGGAGACGCATCAGGAGACATGAAATTAAAAAAAAAACTGATTAAAAACGAGCAGATAATCGGTCTCGGCTCTGAATCTAAAAATAAGTTTCAGCGACGCAGATGAAACATCATTAATGATCTGTGTTCAGGTAGAAAGAAAAGGAATTTATAAAACACCAACAATACCTGAATGGTCAGGTTTGTGGAGGGACATTCGGACCTCAGACAGAAGGATAAACCTCGAGACAGGGTCTTAATTGATTAGCTGGTGGCTACCAAGTAATCTTACATATTCTTACCTCATAGTCCATAGATTTTACCCAGGTGGCTTTGCTTCATCCTATTTTTCTGTTCAGTCTGGCACAAGCTATGAAAACAGAAGATAAGGAGAGTTGGTTAGATAAAACCCTTGAATCCAGTGTAAAGACTGCCAACAAGTGAAGACATACTAAACTTGTGATACAAGCAAGTGTATTAAACTATGATTATTTGATGCAGTTGTGGAAAAATTTAACTTTTATTAAAAAATATGTTTTTTTTTTAGACATTTGTTAGAACTCCCACTGTCATGACAGTATAAAATGAGGCAGGTAATCTGTGCGAAAAACCAGCTCCCTGCAGTCCTACTGCCATATGCAGAAATACACCACTTGGTCAGAAACAACCAATCAGAGCCAGGAGAAGGAGCTTAGTGCTGCCAATCACCCTCATGCATTCTCATCTAACTCCGTCCTCCTTTCGCTCTGCTGTGCTACACGTAGTTTCCCAAAACGGCGTCTGCCATAAATGCTCAGGCTAGTTAGCGTAGCCATTGATGACGGCGGCGGATCAACAGTTTTCCTGCATCTGTAAGTTGTTTCTCCGCCATTAGCATACTGAGCAGCATATACACAAGCATGATTGACCACACTAGCACTTTATTTTTACCAACATGGATGATAACATGTTCTGTCATTGTGGTTTTTCTTACCAAAATAATAAAAGTACAGTCATCTTGATGTTCCTATAAAATGCAGGAAAACCTTTAGATAACTTCGTTTTGACTTTCGGTGCAAATGGAAAATATCTGTGATGCTCTTTTAAAATGCAATTTGTATTTACCTGACTCCTTACTGATTGCTTTTGTTGATGGGAACATAACGGGCAATGTATTTTAATTTCATGTGTGTATCAAACTTCAGGCTGTTGCAGGTTCCATTTTATTGGATCAATGATCTATTAATATTAAATCACAGGTAAACAGAACGTACGGCTGGTGTGCTTTGGCTTCTTCTTGCTTGTGAATTCATTTCTCCTGCTTTCAGAGCTCCTACATGCTGAGAGAACTTAACTGTCGACTAAGTCTGAAAACTATCCTTTCATGGCTCACTTCCCAAGATGATGCGCATTTGAAAAATCAGTACAAATACTGTTTGCATACATATTTGTAACGATTTCTCCACTGTTTATGCTTGGTCCGGTGAGCCAATGACACAGCTGGAAGCCAGGTGCTACAAGGTTCTCAGTAATTTTATTTTTTAGTCGCTGTTTCTGATCGATCCTTAAGTTGAATATCTGATTTAAGGGCAGTTGGGTTTTAACTTATATATCCCAATAAATACATCATAAAAATTCAATTGGATGTGTTTGGCTGTAATTACAAACACAAGATGTGTTTGGCTGTAATTACAAACACAGTTCTCAGAACTCAAATAATATAATTAACCAGCATTCTGCAAACCCCTACAGCTCAGAGCGAACAAATTAAAAATAGACAGAGAGCAGACACTTAACTAGACTTTATACTCTGACCAATAATGGCTGCTTTATCCAGGGCTCTTAAAATCAATCAATATACTAATAAACAAAGTACAGTTCAAAACAGAGTCGGTTGTAGCTGCGTGCTAGTGCACTTGGTAGTGTGAGCCAGGAGGGCCATCTTTCACAACAGACTGATTTTAAAGTGCTAAATGTGTTTTTCTCTATCAGCTAATCTTTATGATACAATAAAAAATAGCCCTGATGCTTTTACTGTATCTGTTCCTCAACAACAGGTCCCAGAGCAAATAAAGAAAACAAACAAAAAAAAAAACACTTCAAATCTAAATGAAAAATAAAACTTGGTAGATCAACAAAATTATATTCACAGCCTATAGCATGAGTTGCAAGCGGTAAGCTTGAAAACATGAAATAATCTTTTGAAAACCGACTCCCAAACCAAACCCCAAACTAGTTATAATGGAAGAAATGATCAGATATTCTAGTGTGGGACAAAATTAAGTGCCATCTCACTGAAACAACATAATATAGTTTCCCTATTCTCATCTACACATACTTAAAACCAACAGAAAACATATGAAGAGCACCAAGTTTCACTTTCTGGTGCGCAACCTTTCTACTGCCGCCCTGGGCAACTGCCCATAGAGCCCATTTCAAACATTGTGACTCCTTGTGCAAGTGAGTCTGGGATAAAATGGCAGACAGTAGACCAACAGTAGGTATCAGCAGAGACTGTAATAATGGTCTTTAAAAAAAATGTCTCTTGATTGGGACTCCTCATCAAAACAGAACCTACCTAGAAAATCCACTGTTATTTAAAACACCTCCATTTTGTTCTCAAGCACTAATCACTTTATGATGCTTAATGCATGATTTATGTAGATTAAATAATCATGAAATAACTTAAGATAATTCCACTACACGTTTCCAAGAAATCTCTTTTTTTTGTTTTGTTTCTGAGAACCAACCAAAAGAAACCATGTTTATTTCCTTTCTGCTGTGACGGAGCCGCATGGTGAAACGTCACCATCTGTTAGCCCTGAAGCGGTCTTGAAAACCGAGCAAAGACAAACACAGATCCAATAAAAGCCTCGTGAAATGACTGACACGTCAGTGTTTTATCAGACTTTCTAGGCGCGCTCGTGTCATCGGCGCCATTAGCCCAACCGTGAGGTAAAAGTGAAACTGTGTGGACTCACAACGGGTCGAGTTCACTTAACACATGATGTGTTTATCTGATCCGATAAAGAGCTTAAAAAGAGCCGGCAGAAGGAGAAGGAGCAACACAAAACAAGACTGCAGCTGGACGTCTCGAGTTCATTGACATAAAGATGGATGTTTGTGTTAGTGAAACTACGAGTCCCACATGTTTTGATTAAATCCAGGATCCAGCAGATGCAAAATGATTTCAATAATTTTCAATGAAACAGTTGGAGACAAAAAGCTGCAATTAAAATACGAATGCTTATTGCTGCAGAATGTAAATGAATCCTCATAAGTCATGAAAAAAATTATCTAACCTTGAAAATAATCTAACTAAACTGCAGCATTTACATTAGCCTTGGTGTGATTTATTTTTAATATTCAGTGTTAAACCGTTGTTAGAAACTTCATTACGGCTTCCTTCCTAAATGTGCTCTTCACAAAGAGGAAGATGTCTAGCATTTAGATAAAAAAAACTATATCATTCAGTCTATTATTTATGATTTCACCTTCTAAAACTTGCTTTCTGCCTATTTAATTTGTCACTTTGTAGGGTCATCTGATAACACTACAAAGGGAACGCTCTCAAATCTTATTTTATTCCCATGCCTCATCGTTGCAATTATTCTAGAACTTTAGACCAAAGTGTGAAAATACATTGTTTTTCTTTCGATTTGACCAAAATGTAAAAACCACTTTAATATCTTTAATGAACGCCGGGATATTGTGCTTTGTATTAATTCTGCGTTTTGTCTACTCTCTCGTTAGATCACCACTGTTTTAAGATCGTGAGAGCAGAGAGCTCCTGCAACTGATTAATACCCAACGCTAACCTGAGTGAGCTTGCCAAGTGTTGGCCTCTCTTCTTGCCACAAAATCAAAGGGCTGAGCTGGAAGACCTGAGCCAATGTGACAGTCGCTGTGATGAATTACCTACCGTCTGCCACTAAATGTGACATTAAGGGCTCAAGTGACTGCTAAAGTAAGACTGGGTTTCTTATCGCCACTTTAACCCCCGTCTGGACGCTTATTGCGGGGATGTGCCACACAATGCATAGTAAAACAATTTACGGCGCAAGGAACATAAATATAACTGTAGTTCGACTGAATGTGTAGCAATTAGACAAATTTTATAGCATTTGCCAAGTTTGAGTTTTATTATGTATTTGGTCTAAACCTACAAGGTGAATCTCCATCCCAGTCTAAAGTCTTTTAGAGCTACTAAATGTCTTTTTTTTTTTTTTTTTTTTTTACTGGATTAAAAAAGTGGTATTTCCGCTGACAGATTATTTCACTTATGACGTGAGAAAATGTCTTGATATAAGTGAAATAATCTACCAGTGAAATTAGTATGTCGAGTGTACTAAGATATTCGCACAAGAAATTAGACCAAAAATACTAAATAATTTAGTGTTTTTGTAGTGTAGGTGAATGAAAGTTTAGATTTTTATTTTTAAAACATTTATAAACTGTGTCCTTATCTGACAGACCAACTTTGTGTTCGTCTGACAAAGTTCTTACAAAATATGTTCAAATTAGTGTTTCTAATGTGAGAAAAGAAAAAAAAGTCAAGGGTTGTGAATACTTCTGCAAGGCAATCTGACTTCTGAGTTGGACTGAATTACATTTTAAATAATTGGATATAAATTATGTTCCTTTTTCTGATGAACACTTGACCTCGAGGAATTGGGATGCAAGCATTGGTAATGGAGTTGATCTTGCGGGGGCAACTCCACACCTGTTCCCTTTGTCTCCATGTTGCAGAGAAAGAAAACCAATCAATAAATCCAATCAATGGCTTCAAAGGTGTAGCCTAAGCTCTCTTCTATTCTCTGTTGGCTGTCGTTCACCGCAGGCTGGCCAGACACATCTTGTTCCAGCAGGAGACAGCTATTCACTTAGTGACGTTCAACTGTCTGCGGAAAGCAAATCCCTCCGTTACGAGGGATTTTGACAAGAGGCTGTGTTGTGTTTTCAGGGCCGGAGCGCATGGATCTGAGCGCTCAATGGATTTGGAGGGGCGGCTGGAGGGGGTGGGGGGAGAGAAAAGATGGTTGAGGCAAAGAGGGGGAAGGTGTGGTGATGGAGGTGACTCTGCAGAGGAGCCACGCTGCGAGAACAGACGATTGCAAAGGCGGCACTCAGGAAATCATCAAACAGCAGTTGGTTAAGGGTCTCTCTTGTTCCGCAGCGAGCAAAGGGACCCAGATGATGTGACACCAGGCTGAGCCGATGAATGCGACTTTTGGCTCCGGTTATAGATAGTCCCATTTTGTTCGACATGGGCCGCCTTTCTTCCACTGGCAGCGAGCTGAATGGGGGGCTTGGCATTTGAAAAGAAGCCGAGAGATTTGCTGGCGGATTAATCCTTTCATTAGGGGAAAGTGAGACGCTAATTGCGGCAACAGCTGCATCGCTCATGTTTGCACGGCTGACAGTTTAAGCGCCCGTCCCTTTGAACGGAAAAAGGCAATTATCAATAAAAGCGGGGCAATCTCGCTATGATGAACTGAGCTCAAATTAGGCCTCCTTTTTTTCAATCCAGTGACGACTGTTATAGGAACGCAAACATCCCCATTGGCTAGCAGCACGTGGTTCTGAGGGGCATTGTCGACCCGACAAAGACCAAACACTTGAGTTTCTGTGAGAATGAGCTGCAAGGGAGATGGATCAAAGATGTTTAGCTGGCAAAGAGAGGATGCAGGGATGAAGCAGGGTGAAAAGGGGCTTGTACAGACTGCAAGGGAATAAGAATCGGGTGTGTTGACACACAACAGAGCAGAGTTTGCCAGAAAACCAGAAGCCGAATTACATGGATAACTGAGAAACTTAGTCGAAGCAGTTGTCTATATCCTGGAGCATGACTCTAGGATACAGACAAATATCAAGAGAAGCCAGCCAACGGGGTCCCAAAGAACAGGAAATTCAAACAGAAGAGAAAGTTGTTGAGGAAGTGGGTCAGGCACAGAGGTTGAGAAGCAACAACAGGATGACTGAGGAAAGGGGCAAAAGGGATTAAGAGAGTAGGAAGAGATAGATGGAGGATGAATAAAGTAGGGGGAACTGCATGAGTATGAGGAAAAAAAACAGGACCCGAGTAGCCTAGCAAGGCAGGCTGGGTAACATTCACTGTTTGAGCCGATCAATTTCCCGTCCCCTCAATAATTGATGTGACGAGCAGGGTGGGCTGTTATCTGTCAGGCTTGAGCAACCGAAATACAATTCCCACTGGGAGCCCACCTCACGTACACACACACACACACACACACACACACATACACGCATGTGTATACATACCCACTCCTGTGCACAAGCACAAAACACTCCAGACTTCAGCACACTACACACACCAGCAGCACAACCTAGCAGCTAACCTTGAGACGCGCGTTGGCTAAAGAAACAGAGGAATGAAATTCAACAGAAAATGGAAATTGTTTGGGCTCAATGTCGCTCTTACTGTCAACTTCATGGTCATACCGCATTTTTGCCACTGACGCTTTCATTCATCAACTGAGGGGCTTTTTGGCCATTTTGCATGCAAAGGCGTCAGGCAGGTCTTTTCTCACGTCCTTGTGTTGCGTCCTTTTAATCTCACACCCTCCATCTTCCGCCGGACCCACAAATCATGTCATACTTGCATATTTCAGAGTACACTCTGCACTGCAGACTGCACTTTTGACCCGATGCCTGTAGAGACACACCCATATGCATGCAGAGATAGTCAGAAGCATCCACTGATGTGTATGAGTCTCATATTAATTTGGGAGCCTTGCATATGCTCTTAAATCCTTATTATTTACCCAGAATGAACGGACAATAGTGCTGAATTAAATTGACTGGTTTACTGGCTCAGACATGATTCTTAGGTAGATTTTGGGATTTTCAATGGAGTCGAGGTCAGGGCCTTTCCAGAAGTTTAATGTTCGCAGTACAAAGTGTTCGGGAATCACTGTCTTGTTGAAGAACCCGATTAAGTCAAAGTTTAAACACGCTGACCCAAATGGCTAATGGTAGGCGTGAGAAAACTCATTAGGATGCCCAGGAACAAACCTAGGAACCACTAGGGCTTAAGCCTAGCAAAATCTGGAAGCAGCTGGAACAGCAATGTCACCGTCAGTAGATGGAAGTTACGTTTTTTGTTTTTTTTCCACAGATTAAAGTTTAATGTTCAATTGTGCAGAGAGGGTGCCAATCAACAAAACAGCACCCACTCCAAAATTGGCACATTCAAGCTTAAATGAAACTTGTCCACATGAATAAGTCAAATGACTTGCAGGAACTTGCATCGTCACTCGAAAGAAAAGTTGAGCCATTTCATCACAGAAGCCAAAGAACATTGTCCTGACTGCAAAGCCTGGTGGTAGCAACATCAAGCTAAGGAGCTCTTTCATCAACATTTCAGAAGAGGATGAAAAACTAAAAACGGACTGTCTTGACGTTCTTCAACTTCACCTAAAATTACTAGCCAAGTAGTCGAAATGGCACACTAGTGTACTCTTAGTAGGACAAGGATCCCATCTGCACATCAACACTGGTTGAGGAAGGGATGGAAGAGGCTAACATCGAATGTCTGGGATCTCAAGCTTACTGAACATTCATCAGTTTTGCAGTTCAGGGTAGGAGAAGTTGGGTCTTCAGGAGTTCAGGGACGTCGCGTTACGGCAAAGCTCAGCAGCTGATTCCACTAGCGTGGATTGATGCGTGAAAAGAGTCCGACTCCATTATGATGTAGGCACCTGTTTGACGTTACACCATCGACATGATGCCATTTTTGATTTGAAGTTTCATCACAAATCCAATCCAAGATAGCTACCAAAAACAAGTACAACTTACTAAAATACTTATCGACAGATAAGTCCAGGTTATGTGCATGTGTTTAAGTGAATAATTTTGTTCTTGTTTGGTTTTCAGAAATCATTGAACCTGTAATCTCTTATCAGTCCATCAAAAAGGAACGATACAGCATAAAAACTAAAGACACTCCTGGCACAGATGGGTGTGTGTAAACTTCTGAGCTGCTCTGTCTATATAAAGACACAGAGCGGCTTCAGGCTAGGTAGCAGTTATCAGGAGCATTAGGCAGGCATGTGGAAGGAGCCTCCGCCTGACGGAGCACAACAGAAACAAGCTCTCGCTCAGCCCAAATCTATCAGGACCTCCTCATGTCACTTTACCCAGATGTGTCACACCACAACACCCACACACTCCCCACGCCTTGGCTCCCGACTCCAGCTGTACCTCTTGCGATAACACAAAAAGAACGAGGAGCCTCACTCGCAGACATCTGATTGACTCCATATGTACGGATCAGAGAAATATCCGATCATCACTCGCCTTTCCTCCTCGTGTCTACTGACATTTACCGTATTCCGTATCACGGCGTGTTTGGTGCAGGTGCGTAGAGAGGCACTGTGACAAAAGTGGAGCAGAATACATTAGTGTATCGTCGTTGCTGCGAAAACACCGGAAGGGAAAAACCTCAGAGAAGAGGCCCGACACCCTCGCCAGCACTAAAGATGAGGCGAGCTGAAATAGTTCGTCACAATCAATCAAATGTTGTGGGGGGAGAGGAGGGGCGTCCGTCGTATCAGGCCGAGGAACTCTAATTAGGTATTTGGAGGCATTTCAGCTGGCCAACCAAGAACAAACAAACAAAAAAAAAAACATTTCAGACTCAAAGGCTTTAAAACATAAATAGCCTTAAAATTCATGAGTCACATCGTGGGAGTCAGCTGAACATCGGCAAGCGCAGTCATCGTCACGGCATGTGTCCAGAGAAGAGAAAAACTTGGGTATATATAAAAAAAAAACATAACAAATCCAAAACACTCAATCCACAGAAAAGCAGATCTGCAAGGACATGATAGCATATAATTGTCATGTTTGGGTAAACCTGTTTTATTTACTCCTGGATAAGAACGAAGGGGCCCCCACACAGAAAAAGGAACAGTCTCCCTGCAGTGTTGTAGTTGAATTTATGTCTGGTGACAGCTTTTAAATTATGTGCCATTCATGGCGGTAAACAGAGAGGAGCCAGGGGAATGCTGAGTGATGTGAGAGAAAAGCTGTAATTGCTTCTAAAAGAAAGAGCAAGATGAGACAAAAAAAAAATTCTATTTCTCCCATTGACAGAGGCAAGTCGAGGAATAATTTCGGGCACAAATCTTTTTTGGTTTCGACCTGGGCTGTTTTCAGTTTTGGTAGCTTGTAAAAGAGATGAAGACCTGGACTGGAAATGACTTAACTAATGACAGAGGTAAGAGTTTAGCCCCAACAGCAGAAGAGATTTAAAAGAGAATGCATGATTGCTTTAAATCATACAAATCCAAATTAATTTTACTCATTACTCTGCATTCAGCCTTCCTCTATTCTGTTACACATAAATAAGTATCACTGCAACCTTCAGTTTACTACACGTAATCCACACAATGTGTTATTTAATCTCAGAATAAATGCGGTAGACTAGTCTGGGGGGAGTGGTTTAAAGCAGGTTTAGGTTACTAAGCAACATAATATGCACTTTTTTTGATGGTTTGGCTTTAAAGGAGAACCAAAATGCAGACGGTGACTGCATTTGGGTCTACTCACCTTGTAGATAAATCTTCTAGGTGGGAAGATTTATCAACAAAAACCCAAAAACAAACTGGCAAACGTGACTAGCGTGAACGAAAAAACGACTGACAGCGACGATTAACGACGACAAGACTCCAGCAACTAAACAGCGGCGAGACAGGGATTCAAATAGCACAACAGGCGGATGACAAGCGTGACAGAGACGAGGGAGACACAGGTGAAAAACGTGAGCTTGATTAACTGAAACAAGAGCAAAGCTGGAACCCGACAGACCTCACAATAACACACAAATACAGGAAACGGGAAACTTGGGGCGTAAACTGAACTAAAACCAATGAAACCTGACAGGAAAATAATCAAAGCTTGGAACCAAACCGAGACAAGAACTGGATAAAGGAAGAGCACAATAACCAAGACCAGAAAGTCAGCTATGGAATAAGGCTGGACGAAGAGCAGCAACGTAAAGACAAGACATGGACCGCAGAAACAAGTATTCAAATGTAAATTAGGCAAGAATAAAAATAATCCCAGATTATCAGAAAATAACCTGGAGATATAATACATGAAGGACAACAGGAGAACTGTGAAAACAAACCGAACAGACAGGACTAATAAAAGTAACGACTACGAACACAAAACACTAGAAGACGAGAAAATAAAACCCATAACGAAACCATAAAACACCCAGACGTTGTGGCAGACACAGAGCAGCAGCAGCAGCCTCACACACAGAAAACAGATCATGTGCTCAACATAAAGAAAAACACTAACAATCATGTTACTCCCTTTCACCGAGCCTCTGTTTGAATGGGTGAATATCCTGAGGTTTGGACATGTCATAGACACCTTTTCAGTCCATCATCACAAAATTCAGAGTTTGGCACATTTCCAAACTGACCAAAGATCCGGCTGTCCACTTAAAATGCCAGTAATGCAAAAGCCTGTTTGTAGTTTATCACAAGGTGTGTAAGGGATGACAGGGAACGTAGCCAAATGGCAGAAACTTTATAAAGCTTTATATCATGCTCAGCATACCATCTCCAGCATCATGACATACGTTTGTCAGTGCTGGGGGGAGATGGATAGAGCCGAGTACAGCGTTAAGAAAACCAGGTAGAGGCTGCAAAAGACTTGAAACTGGTATGGAGGTTAGCAAGCTTGGATCGAGGCATGTTGATGTGTTCGAACGAACCAGTTAAAGTCAAAAACTAGATCCAATTAAGAATCTTTGCCGAGACTCGACCGTTTTTGTTCAAAGAGAGTCTTGAGCTGTTTTGTGCAGAGATGGTAGAAGCCTGAGCAGGAATCACAGTGAAAGGCGGTTCTACAAACTATTAACCCTTTGGGGCGGGGCGTTGGGGGAGGGGCTTAATAATACACGTGCATGCCACACTTTTCAGATTTTTTGTGTGGAATATGTTATTCCCCCATTGCTTTATTAATTATGGGCTTTTTTCATGGTCTATAGCATAAAATCCCAATAAGTTAAAGGAGTATGAATACTTTTCTAAGGGGTTTTGTTTTGTTTCAGTGTTAAGTTTTAACACCATAATATATCTAACCTATCCTTCCAAAGCCAAATGTTCAAAAGACTTTACCAACACATATTAAACATGTTTTTGCGTCCTTTTCTCTCAGCTGGCAGATTGACAGCTTGTTTGGAATATTTCCCTCAGTCATCATGCCAGGATGACTGCAAACTGGGAATATTTTGAGATGTTAAATGATTGGAGCTCGTTATTGACTGGCAATACATCCACGTGTCGCCAGCCATCACCTCTCGATAATGACAGCCGGAAGCAGAAACCGGCCGTCCAGGACATTCAGACGCAACAAAGGCAAATGTAACACTTGTTTACGTAATCCTGGATAAAAAGACATTTACAGATTTGAAATGCCAAATTCTTCCCACGAATCAGAGAGTGACTTTATTAAGCTACGTTGGAGTGCTCCACTTCCATTTTTTTGCGATCAACATTTCTCGGGCTCTTAAAAATAGTCTTGCACCATGTGTAAAAATAGTTTAAATCAGAGAACAGATACAATAAGCCGGGTGGAGGAGGTGGTGGGGGGAAAGTAGTATGATAATAAAAGTATCAAGGCATTTCTAGGGCAGGACAGACGAGGAAAAGAGCTTCCCGGGAATCGAGCTCGGTTCCCAAGTGAGCAGCTCACACGTGGAAAAGATGGGGGGGAAAAAAAGAAAATTTTAAAAATGCCTCGTCGACTGAGAGGAGACGAATGACAGGACTCTTCAAAACAAAAACAAACACCCTTTTAGCCTACGACGCGTGACGCGCAGCAGAGCGGATTCTCCATCCGTCGAGTTCGGAGCGCGGCTGCGGCTCCCGAGCGCCGTGGACTCCCTGCCATGTAGGCCAGGGCCAAAACAAATGTGATGTCGAAGCGATAATAAACGAGCTTTGTGTCTGAGCGCGACCGCGATAATTAGTCTCAAGACGTTGTGTTGGTAGAGAGGGGGCTCGTAAAATATAGAGGCCTTCTGGCATGCGCTCAAGAACAAATCTGTATTCTAGCAGCGTGGGCTGCTACACTAATGTTCTACACGGTCCAAATCTGGCAGAGGCGCCGGCAGAAAACTTTGTTTGGAGGAAAGATGCTGACGGCTCCAGGCGGGGAAGATTACTGAGTCAGCGTACGCCACATAGAGAGGCACACAGAGTCACGACTAACATTCCACTCTGAGATAGGGTAGAAGAAGAAGAAGAAAAAAAAAACGTCCCTTTTGTTGACTCGATTGCCAATTTTGTCCGAGAAAACCACACGCGCCACGACTCGAGGTTTTCCGACAAAATTGGGGTCGAAGCTGAACGGCGGAACAACCTCGGGGTCAGGTGAAGATGATAATGACGTTTATAAAGTGGAAATCCACAACATGAGATTCACCGCAGCCCCTCTGTATCTCCACCTGTCGAACCGAACTTCCATCGCGACCGAACTCGAAAAGGGCCGCTCTGCAATTTTCACGCGGGGGAGCCGTGTCGCATTGTGCGGCGGAGTGGAGGAGAGATTGGGGGGGGATGAGGTGGGGAGGGGAGGTGGCGGCCAGGCGGAGAGACGTGTACATAAACTCCTGTGCCATTTAAAGCCAGATGCATACAAGAGACGCACTCCTGCGGGCTAATGCGATGAATTATACGATTATCGTCCCGCTCCCACGACGCCAGCAGGTGGATGCAGTGACATTTTGACAGCATTAATCGTCTCCATCTGAGGCTCTTCTGTTTGCTCGGGGAAGCGGAGAAATCTCCAGCGGCTGAAGGCCCCCGCTGCAAAAACACTGATGCAAAAATAAAAAGAAATAAAAAAAAAAATGTACAAAAAAAGGTGTCGCTGCCCATTGGGTGGGCCAAAAGCGGCCTGGTGGGCTGCTCGTTCCAATTGTCACACAGTGTGGATTCACAGCTTCAACTTTTCTCCCATGACAACCCCTTTTTAGAGGAAAGGCAAACACGTATTAGTCATGTCCAGAGGGGGGAGTGGTAAATAAAGGAGAAAATGAGACATTTTGTACTTCTTTTGTACCTTTTTGCGGCACTTCTTATCTCTGCCGTGGTTGTATTTTATTCCCAGACCATTAATTATGCAGGAAAAGAAATGCTCTTTGAATAACAAATTAAAAAAAAAACAATGCATCACAATCAGAGCATAGACATCAAGGAAAAATATCTCATGTTTAATCAAAGTGGGGGGTTTTGTTTCAGCCAAACACTGAAGAATCTAAAATAATCATGGGGGGAGAGGAGATTGGATTACACATTAGAAGCTGAACCTGTTGATGTTACTCTTGTTTTGATGACATGTTAAATAACCTCACAAATTCAAGTTGGTGTTTATATAGAAAAGATTTGCAGCATTGTGTGTTTTCCATGCATAGAGATCTTTTTTATAGCTCGATCAAGTAACTGTGTTAGTTGCAAAAACGCTGTATAACATTAAATATGACTTACAAGAAGTTTGACGCCTTTTAATTGGGCTTCTGTCCCTTTATAAAAAACTCCTGTTGTTTCTGAAACTCCGCCTTCAGGAAGTCATCACAACGTCGCTCCTCTATTAACCCTTTAAGAACGTTTTTAGCAGCGTTTCACCAAAGTGACTCCTATAAGGAGCGTCTCCGAGGAAATTTTGCACAGCTGAATGGTTGCCATGGAAAATTAAAGGATTTCTCCAACATATGTGAAAGAATCAAAGCAACACTTCAGGTATGATGCAAAGCTGAAAAAAGCAAATTTTACATAATAGGGTACAACCGCACAAAAATCTCACATTTTATAAATATATGCTCATAGAAGCAAAAAAAAAAAAAAAGTCTGCAAAACTCAGCTGTCCAAGGTACCAGCTGTCATCCAGGAAAAGACAGAAATAAGTACCTCTGGAAGAAGTTTTGAGATTTCCTACCAATGATTCCTGTATGAGTGTCTGGCTGCAGGCAGTTTTGACTCCAGCTGCATAAAAAGGGAAAGAATCTCCACCAGAAGTACCTCCCACCAAGAACACAGTCGAATGTTGAGCAGAACAAGTATGTACACCCAACAGCGACTCCAGTTTGAACTCTTATTCACTCCAGTTTTCAATCTGAATCAGCGTGACACTCATTCTCTCTCTTTTCTTTGGAAGTCAAATTTCCCAGTCCGACAGCAAACAGCAGCCATTATTCCGTAGTTTAGCATTAGAAATGGAAGAGAAAGGTCCAGAACCACTCAATGCAAACGTAAAAAAAAAACAACAAAAAAAAACAACAAAAAAAACCCACATCGTGTCTGGATTAAATTGTTAGCAGTAGTTAGGAGAAAAACAAACAGCAAATCGCAGGAGCAGCCGTGTGAATCAGAGTCCGACCGAGGCGGGTCACCACGAGCACAGAGCCCAAAACTGACGCTGCTGACCCCAAACTGCTGCTGCTGCAAACCCAATTACTATTCAATTCAGAGCTCAGCGCTACTCTCCCCCCAGGACAGGGTATCGATGATTCATTTTGTGTTTTATCAAAGAAACAGGAGTGTCATTAAAAAGAGATCAGTCAGCCACCAGGCATGAGGAGCCTGCCTCTAATTGCCCATTCATCAAAAGGCCTTTTCAAGTAGATCGCAGTCCTGAAATATCACGCATGACAACTGAACTACACTGCATTAATTACGCCGCTGACGAACCTCCTGCTCTGTGGCTCGCCCCCTGTGATTGTAGGCTAGCCTGGAAAATGCAGCCATTCAGCAGAATGCAAACTCTTAATCCCACCTCCCACGTGACAAAGTAGCTACATTAAGCAATTAAAGTAAAACAAACGTGTTATTTATTAGTGTAATTTGACATCATGAGCCTGAACAAACTGTACTTTGCTTCTGTATTTTTAGCTTGAAAAAAAAAAATCCTCCCTGAGGTGCTGCCATTTTATCTGCTCAATATCATCAGTCAGGCTTTTGAAAAGATGCTTTCAACCATTTCACTTCACAGCAGGTCCAGCATGTTTTCACTCTGACAGAGCACTTGGTTTGAAACTACATCATAGCAACTGTCTCTCTGTTGTCTTTGTTCAACTTAGCAGCCATCAGGACACACACAAACACACAGAAGAGGCTTTTTTTTTCTTTTCTTTTCTTTTTTTTCTGAGCTCCGTCTCTTTCCTCCCACCACGTGCGGGGAATTCTCCTCTTTCATCCATTTCCTGATGCACTCTAAGTAGACAGTTTTCGGTCACGTCCCAGAATTATGCGCGATAGCTCTCTGGCTTCTATCGTGGGCTCGCAGAGGACGCGAACAGCTGCGCATCCGCCGACAATTCATCCATCTCCGAGCCCGCTCGTTTTCTGGCTCGAGCGTCGAGTTGATTTCCTTTTCTTTCCGAGCTGCTGGATCAGCCGAGGTCTGGTTCGTCGTTAAGCAGTCGCCCGGAGGCCAAGAAACGCAGAAGCGTCCGCTGTTGGTGCGGCTGCGGAGCCACCTCGGGGGTTAAAGTAAAGCGTGAAGAGAGGGGCGCACACGCGAGCCCGGCTGTGCACGAGCACCCGCGCGTGCGTGGCGCTCGCGTGGTTTTTGAGGTCGCGTCTCCTGCAGGCGCTGAGACTGCTGAGGGAAGGATTCTTCTGAGAGAGAGACCCAGATTGTGTTTGATGTGCGGGTAATGATTTAGGTGAGGCAACACCTTCTCCACATCCAAGTCTACGTGGAAGCCTCAAACTGTGGTGTAGAGCTAAAAAAAAAACAATGAATAAAAAAAAAGAAGCAGGAATCGAGTGCATTAGAGGCCATGAAAAATGCAGCTCTGAAAGTCTTGTACGTGCAGATTGTTCCTGAACGAGGCTGTCTGCGTATCCGCTGCCCCAACATCAAAAAGAAGCAGCCATTTTTGTTTCAAAAGGAGAGCCCACTGGGAGTCAAGCCCATGCCCTTGCACTCAGAGACACCTCAGCATAGCGGCTACACGAAGAACCACTATGCCATCAGTTTATCGTTTTCTCACAGTAAGTAAGAATGTAATATGTCTGTAAGTCCCCAACACACAGAGGAACAGACACGTGTCTGCACAGAGCATGCTGAACCCGGTGTCCTGACGGACCGGCTATTAAACACAGGAATAAGCCAATTATCTTCATGGAGAAGGGAAATTTGCAAAAGGATTTAGTAAATTCCTGCAGGACTCCTGTGTCAGGGGTGGCAGCTTATGCTGTAGGTGTTCTTCCATCAAGGATCCCCCACCACAACCACAGAGGCACATCTGTGGCTGAACTGAAACTCACTGCACATCATCAGCCACCTGAGCAAATACCTAAGCACTCGCTCTCGCCTCTGAAACAGGAAAAAGGGACTCAATAAAACACAAAAGTAGAGAAAGAAATGAGGTGGGAAAGGCCGACGTGAAACTTCAGCGTCTCTGGACAGGTAGGCTGCTGCATGCCATCCAATTAAAGACGACATTCAAAGGAATGACGTCGTTATTTCATGATTTAGAAAAAGTGGACAACTTATTTTTTCTCTCTAAACATACTGTGGGGTCAGGTTGGTTTCAATAGTTTTTGGGGGGTTTTTCTCCTCTGACTAAATCGAATTATTTGAAATCCACAGATTTTACTCAGATTAGCAGGTCATTGAGTATTTGTTGCAAAATAAAACTATGAGTGTTTTTTTTATTATTATTTACTTTGGGCTGCCAGTGCCAGCACAATTGCACCTCTACCAGTGTGTGAAAGCTGCTGCTTTGATCCAAACCCAACTGTTCAGAATATTAGCTAATTTTCTGAATGTGAAAAAAATGTCATTCCTTCGGACTGGTTACAGTCAGAGCCACCTTTTTGTTGCACAGCATATGAAAGTCTTTCCAAATTGTGTTAACCCATAATGAAATTATTACAGTTAGCTCCACTTGCTGCCTTCAATTTCACATGCGCTCAAGAGCAGAAAAATTACACACAAAGGGCTGAAAACTGCTTTGTGGCTTCTGATCCATTTTAGATTCGTCTGTTCGGTGTTACGATACCAGAGTCCACACGCCGAACTCCTAATTGAAGCTCGCTTGATTTCTGTGTGGTTCAGTGAGATTTGACCCTCCTCATGGATTCCAGCCTCATTATCCCTGAACATGGAAGGAATACGAGCCGGGCAGCGTGACTGCTATTCCTGTTCCTTCATCTGTTTCCAACTTGAACACCTTTGTCCTCTCACCACAACGACTCACCATTTATAGAAACGCTGCAAGTTGAGGTGTGACATATTCAAAGGCAAATCTTGGCAAAGCTTATGCTATAAACGTCTGCGAATTATACTACCGTTTTTATTTGCTGCTAATGTAGGGAAACTGGAATTCGAGATATTTATTAGGATTCAAATATGTGAGGATTAGATAAGTGGGTAAGTTCATCCATTGTTCAGTGGGTTTAAAATAGAAATAATCACCCTCCATTCCAAAACTGTAACTCTTTCAGCCAACAGTGGTAAAAGCTTGTAAAGGCAGGGCAGAGCTGAAGGTCTTGTTTTTATAGTAGAAAATCCTAAAATACAGCAATCACATTTTAGTTTCATTAGCCTATTATAGGTCTTTATTATAGCTCGTTATTTTTAACTTTATTGAGTATGGCTTCAGTCAGACCAACTTCAGAGAAATTTAGAAGAAAAAGAGTCTGGCTTGTTTTTCAGTTCTCAGCCCTCTGATCTTGCTCCACATTTAATTGCAAAAAGAGAGGGTAAGTTAGATGTGATCACTTAGGATGAATTTCAATGTCAAGTGTGAACACGCACGTTTGAAGCTGTCCACCCAATCAACCGAACCGGTTCCAGTGCCAAACCGGTGACGGTGCTAAATCAGCTCTATTTTTCCAACACATGTTCCTTTTTTTTTTTTTTTTTAATGCAAAGAAGGGGTAATGGGTTGGTGCGCAATTTGGCGTCAGAATCCATAAAAGTGGCTAGCCTCAGCACCGGCTCTTTGCTGGACCAGAAAATGGGCCCATGAAACACAGCAGTCAAACTGTTGCGAGTGCCAAGTTTAAAACTCTAGTTAGACATCCTCTCAATGTGCCTCATTTAAGACAACCTGTTAAGATGCCGGTCTTTAAAGCCTCAATATCTGTTCACTGTAATAAGATATCAGTTTTATTACCGCCTGCTATAAAATTTAATATGAGTCGATGCCACACAGTGTGCTACGGTTTATGAAGACTACAAACTCGATTTCTAGCCCTTTTCGCGTCAAAGCTCTGTGATCAACATGCAAGCATGAATGGCCCAATTTGGGTCTTTTTGTCTTTTCCTTTTATAGGAGGAGATCATTAAAGATCTGTCGTTGCGTCAGCTTTACAGACCACTCGGGTCTTCTGGTTCTTCTGGGAGTCGGGACCAAACGTGGAGAAGCAGCGTTCGGCTTTTATGCTCCTTTAATCTGGCACGGGCTTCCAGAAAACTGCAAAAATGATGAAACACTGGGTTCCTTTAAATCAAGGCTAAAAACCCGTTTGCTTAGAGTTGCCTTTAATTAATATCAAGAACTCCGTTAATTTCTATCTGGATTGCAACTTTTCATTACTTTGCTACTGCAATGTAATGGTTTTCTTTTTTTTTTTTTTTTTTTTGCTTACTGTGTTATGTTTACATCATGCATCATGTTTTGAAATTACCATATTGACGAAATGTACTAGTAAATAAACTTGACTTGCTGAGAATATTGGCCATGTGTGCTTTCAGATCATGAATGGTGGAATCAAAGGGAAGCAGCTTGCAGTTTTCCCAGGGCTAAGCTCTCTTTCTCAGAAAAACACATGCAAGTCACAAAACGAAACTTTAATGCGAAAGGGCTTCTGACTATGTTAATGAACACCGTTGGGGCATTTCACTTAAGCCTTTGCTGATAACGTCTCAGTTGCAGCTTTGCTGATAATTACTGATCAATAATCAGAAATGTTGGTTATTATAGTTGCCTTCATAAGCTATACCTTTACAAATTAAAATGGTGACCCTCAGACATGTGAGGGATACTCACAGTAATGATGTGATTTGTCTTTTACAGAAATGTTGAACACAACAGAAGGAGGAACAAACCTTTACAAAGAGATGTTATCGGGGACTTAAAGACTTGGGATGAAGGCAGTCCTCTAACTGTGGAAAGCCTAATCAGTTCCTGAGTTTGTCTTATAGAACAACAAAGAACATGCTTTGGCATCAGTTCTGGTTTTTACCCTCAAACTACCGCGTTGGACGAATCTTGTAGCTGAATAACAAGGTCTGTGCAATAGTTCTGTAGCCTATTGCCATGGGAACGGGTCACTTTATGGCTAATGGTATTATGTGAAAAAAGTTAACTTAAGAAAACTAAAACAAAAAGGACAACCCTAAAGTGTATTTAGTTACAAATTACAGACATTCGTTTTTTGCAGACGAACCTGCCTTGTTAACGTGAGACAAGCTGTCCTGCCAGCAATAGTGGAGTGTTGCCTGAAAAGGTAACATCGTCCGTTTCTCTATAGTGCAAAGAAAGGTAATCGCTAAATAGCCAAACACACACTGCCATGCACATACAGTAACTCTCCTGTGTCTGGACGCCAGTCAGTTTGTGACAAACCATTTGCGTCTCTCGGATGATATTTTGCATCTACAACAAAAAACATTGCGTCACGTTTTACATAAAGAACAAACTTTCTTGAAACTTTCTATCCAAAGCCATAATCCTCTTTTAGCTCACCGCTCTAATGCTACAGCCGACGGTGGCAAAACCAAGAACCTACACATCTACACACACAGTCACCCCTTGCACTTGTTCTCGTTCTGTCAATGTCTGCCTCGCTTGCCCTCTCTCATTCTCATTTCTACACAGTGGGGTATAAATGTTAATACGTAGAACATCCATGTACACGAAAATGCCAATCCACCCAGCCTGGGGCAGCCTCCTGTTTTTCTGTATTTTGTCTCCAGTGGAGCGAGATGCTGTGCAATTTATTTTTTCTCACTGGAATCCTACTTTATTCCTCCCATCCTGACAGCCATCCACCAAAGAGCTGGGACTTGTTTTCAGCAATCTAGTTCAGAGATCTAGCTCAACCAGGCAGTAATACAGACCCCTGCAGTTAGGAGGAGGGAGGGAAAAAAATGGATCTTTGCATTTTCAGTCCTGGTGAAAGGGGAATAAAACTAGAGGAATAGCATATAGCGAAGCTTGTTTGAAAGCTTTCAATTGAATATGTGCATGAAAATGTGCCGGCCACACATACTGCTACATGCACGCACGTAAACAACGCTCTTGGTCTGTGACAATCAGACCGTGACATCGTCTGAAACACTATCCCGCAGGCTTCCACAGAGAGGGAAAAAAAAAAAAAGAGAGCACTGTGCCGCCCGCCAGACAGAACCATTTTCTCTAAATGACCCTCTCCCACCTCCTCCCTCAGCGCCAGGGAGATGGTGGCCTCGTGCTTCAACATAGCAACGCAAAGGCTGAGGGTCAGTGTGTCCTGCCCTAAATTTCAACTGGATACGCTGAAGGCAGAGCTCAACATTGAAGAAAAATTTGGGAGTGGAGGGAAGAGCGGGGTGGAGAGGGGGGGGCATGAAGGATGTTCAGGCTAATTCCAACACTTCTCCTCAGAGAATCTTGCTGCGAAACTGCTGGCAAATTTCCCCTTCTTGAAAAGTCTGCATCAGCAATCATCCGCCTTCCCTTCCTTTAATGCGCGATCACCATCAAAGGGCACTGAGAGGAAGGGATAGTACATCACCCCCCACACACACACACACACACACACACACACTCATCTATATGGTGTATAAAAGGAGCTTCACGTGTGGGTGAGAAATGGCTCATCAGTCACTTGCCTTGAGTAGGTAATTTGAGCAGATATAGTTGAGATCCAGTTCTCAGCAAAGTCAGTGCAGAGTCACAGGCCTTATTACGCCCCCTTCCAAATTCCGACTCGAGAGGAAGAGGAGCTCTGCATGGCTCAGTCTGTGTTCCTCATCCCTGGAAAGCACACGGAGGCAAGCACAAGGGGGATCTGAAGCAATGCTAGATTGCAGAAGCGCCATGTTTCCTTCACCGTTAGAGAGAGTTGGAAAGGGAATTGAGGCATTATCTCTGTGCATGAGGGCCCAGGGGAATGTTCATGTGTTGAGCAATAAGCAGTCATTTCCTTGTTCTCCACACAGATCCCTGGGAGCCTATGTTGTCTGATTCATTTCACTGAATTGTCAACTAATGAATGGTACGCTGCTGTTGACTGCCCCACACACACACACACCCCACACACACACGCATACACGAGCATTGCCACAAAAGAGAAAAGCCCCCACGGGTGAGCATCACAGGGGTTCTCTCATTCTCATTAGGAGGGAATCAAAAGGAAATAGGGAACTCACTGATAATTTACCGTGTTCCCTGTGTGGATGTGCATGACGTTACATCTGGCTCAACAAAACAGAGATCACCACACTGGCCCACATCTGCAAGATCGCCGTCGGACTGTGATCACGTCAAGAAAGAAAGGACAGCCAGCATAGGCTCTGCAACAGTGTTAGTGAGTGATTCGCCACTCCAGCAAGGAAACACTAGTTACCTTGGAGGTAAAAGTCCATAGAAGAAATGATTAAATAATAAAACAAAGCAGATTTCAGATCTTGTTTCCCTATCAGTCTTTAGCCTCTTTAGCAAAAGATTGAAATAGACTCTAGTTGAGTCTATTTCAAACTCAATGAGAGTTTGTAGTAATATTACAGACATTACCAGTGTGGTGAGCCCACACCAGTGCAACAAAACACTTAAATGAAGTAATCTGTGATTAATTTATCTTTACTGAAAAACAAGGTGAGAGCTTTATCAGCCAGCTTGCTGGAAGTGTGCAGCAAAAGGTAGGGCAGGGGCCACACTAACCTACCTTATACTTCAAACAGCCAGAGGAAACTCTGGCCTCTCCAACACTTCCCCTAGCATCTTAATAAAATGCCTATCAACTGTATGAATGGCACGATGGGACTCTTTAATGGCTCTCATACTAAAGATCTTGCCAAAATGTGGAACCATCCGTTTCATCATGAAGACAAGCTCTCATTACCTGATTTTGATGTTACTCCTCACCCGTCAGGTAGCCTATTTCCCACACACAAGAGCTTTCAACAATGGAGTCGGGTAACAGTGGCAGTAACAAGGGAAGGTGTGCAGTTTAACTCGGTGGGGTTCACACACTGCTACACATTCGCATCGATGGAGCATGATGGCTCATTGGTTTGTTTTTTAGTGTCAGTGCTACTCTTGGGTAGCATGCAGTGATTCGTTCCATCTTGGTTCACTTTGCTGCCAATGTGTGTTGGGTTCTGCTGGCCACATAAACCATCTATCATTGGTACGTCACAAGAAGGCTAACCAACTGCTGTGAGGCTATGACGACGTTGTTTGTCGCCTCAGAGGCAAACAAGTGGTACGGTAAGAGTTGACTTCAATAGCCCTTCCAGAAAATCCAGAGATGCAACAGCAACCTTGTGAAAGACCTCCGATGCTAGAAAAAAAAAAAAGAATCACATTCCCTTTCATACATTATGTCCATTTTTGGCATATCCTTCTATCCGATTCTATCATCATATTTTCAAAACCTGACTATCTTCAGATCGACAGTGCCTTTGCCAAGTCTGTCTTTCTCATGCTACAACAGCAACACCTTTCCTTCCAGTTTGTAATTTCTGCGCAGTTTCATCATCAACATCAGTCAGAGACTCTGTGTAACCCGTTTCCACATCTACCTGCTCTTCCTCTTCCTGTTCTTTGGTCATTTTTCTCTTTATCTCTTTAACCTTACCCTTGTCCACCTTTCATCCAGTCCTCTTCCCTTTATCACACCATCCCTCTCATACTTCAATGCCTTTTTTTTTTTTTTATCGTCTCATCCTGGCTTGACATCACCCCTTTTGCTTTCCATCTCCCATTTGGGTAAAAAAGCTATTCATTGAATGCTAACATGCAGACTGGCATGAACCAAAGCAGAACAGCAGCACGCTTCGCTCTTTTGATTTCCTACCAATTGAGTTCTCGCAATGCCCCTGCTGGTCAGGGGGAAAAGATGATAGACAAGTGCTAATGCAATCAAAGAAACTGATACGCAGAGATCATCATGTTCAGAAGCAAATTGTGGACTTGTACACGTAAACAAATGTAATTGCGGTTTTCACCCAGGGATGATTGCTATATGAGCTTTCCACATACATAAGCACTTCTCACACCGAACAGAGCCATTATGCTCGCTTAAGGCCCATCATAAGCGTGTACGCGAGTGTGTGTGTGGGAGCCATTCATGTATAACATTAGTCCTAATGTGTTCAACAAGGGGCTATAAGAGCAAAGATGTTTCACTGGAGAATTGACCTCAGCTGCAGAGATGACTGTTTCAAACGCTCGCTGTGCTCCCGACAACATCCAGAATTTATATATAGATACGGCAGACCCACTTTTCTTGCTCTTACAAAAATATAGCTAGTACACAGCAGGCTGTAATAATCGATATAACCTGAGAAGGCAGGTCATAAATCCAAGCAAATGTATTTCCCAGGAGGGGCAGTGGATGCTTAAGGTCTCTCTCACACACACACACATTATTACATTTGTGCACAGGGAAAAAAAAAAAAAAGGAGAATAATAATAAAAAAAAAAACAGGTGATATCTGCAAAGGCACGAGCACATTGCCAGCACAAGTGGTTACAAAGCCAAAGACTTATTACCACCAGCTTATGAGGTTGTTGTGTAATGAATGGAAGCAATTAGCAGGGGCGCCTCAAGAAAACTTTGTAAGAGGGTGGCCGGGTGGAACGGGGCTGGGATAATCTTGTGATGACACACCAAGACCAACCACCAACACAGAAATTCAGGAGCTTTAATAGAAATGGTGATATGAAGGAATGTGAAGTTTAGGACCAATGCAACAGCATCCTAGCATTCTGGTAGATATTACAATAATTCTCGTCCTTTACCATCTTAAATGAGTGCATAAGATCATCAAACATATGAAGCTGTCACATAAAAGCTTGTCCCTTAAACGTATGCATACAAAAAAATATATATGCATATAGGACAGTCTGGCTAAGGGTGGTCATTGCAACTACTGGTGGTACCCTTGGTACCAGTGACTCCAGAGGCTTGTTGTGCATCATAAATGGATGCATGGTGGTATAAAAAATAACATATTTATGTAAATTAATTAATTTTGCAAATCCAGAAAGTTTGGTCTTTGTTCTTCTAAATTCATGCATAAAACAGAAATAATAGAATACATTACATAAAAGATGCTACTACCACAGATGCATCATCTCTGGCTCATATGATTCCCCTGATGGCTCTCTTAGTGATGTAATGTGAAGTGGTGTAACCGGCACCCCACCCCTGCCCCCC
>NW_006799989.1:0-20997 GCF_000485575.1 Poecilia formosa | reverse complement strand
CAGCCACCCACCCCGTCGGTACCGCCACTGGCAATTAAGCGCCTCGCAGCCTCTTGGGGGACACGCTGGACCGCAGACAGATTTGCGCATAAGCGGACGGTAAAATGTTTGCGCCCCGGACTGTCTGCGCCTGTCAGGAACGCGTAAAAAAAAAAAAGAAAAGAAAAGAAAAGGGAGAAGAATAAAAAATATATGTATCGCGCCCGTCCAGTTTGCTCGAGAGAGAGAAAGAGAGAGAGAGAGAGAGAGAGAGAGAGAGAGAGAGAGAGAGAGAGAGTATTGGGGGTGTAATTTCCTTCACCTTGCGGTCGAGGGCACCAACTGAACGGAGATCAAATCAGGTGGAAACGACGAACGGATCAATGTGATCAATGAGAGGATCGATCACTATCCGGGTGTGTGTTTTCTAATCAAGGCGGTTAAAGTCCCCCACGTTAAAGCGCGTGCTGCTGCGCGTTAGGGGACAGGTTCAGTCTTGGAGCAAGGACTTCCAAACTGGGCTCCTGCCTATCAATAATCATCCATCGCAGAATTGGCTCCGCTGTGCATTTTTTATACGGTTATATTACACTTTAATTCGATTGTTAGTTTGTTTTTATTTTTCTTGTCTTTTCGTAGCAATAAAAGCAGGCGGCAGGCACATCCGAGTCTCGCAAAAAATGCGCACGGAGTTGTTCCATTAACGATTCCGTTTCCCTAAAATTATATCCACTGATCCACGTAGCATCGTTTTTGAAAGACTCGTTCAAACCAAAATTAGTAATAATTTAAACGTGATTTAAAAAAAAAAAAAAAAAAAAAGTGTCAAGCGGGGATGCCAAAGATGAGACGGGGAAGGAGACAGGCGATTCCCAAATACCCGAGCGACGATGGTGATGATGATGATGATGATGATGAGGGAAACTGGGTCTCATCTCCACTCAGCCTGACCGAGGTGAAAATATGAAGAAGACATGTTCATCATGGTTTAAATTTAAAAAAGGAGGTAAAAAATACCTTCAGGTGTCGGATCTCGGTGTGATCATCTTAAGTTTCCTCTTCGGCTGCTGGTGCCGTCCGTCAGTCGGTCACAAAACTGAGTCGGAGAAGGACGAACGCTGTCATCGTCGGCTTTCTCTCCTCTCTGTTCCCTCTCTCTCTCTCTCTCTCTCTCGCTCTGACTCCAGCTCAGCTTTACCAATAATAACGGGACTCCAAAAAAGAAAAAAAAAGAAAAAGTCTCCCAGCCCTCCTCTGTTTTCCCCCTTTCCTGAGCACCTCCCTCTGCATCGCTCGGTTTTGTCTCCTGGTTCTCTGTCGGACTCTCCATCTCATCATCGCCCTCTCGGAAGTGATTAACACGTGCGCCCTATTATGTTCATTATGACTCATTACCGCACGCGGTACAGTCCGTGACCTTCGTGATGATCAATAGGATCATC
This sequence comes from Poecilia formosa, assembly GCF_000485575.1. Taxonomy (NCBI): domain Eukaryota; kingdom Metazoa; phylum Chordata; class Actinopteri; order Cyprinodontiformes; family Poeciliidae; genus Poecilia; species Poecilia formosa. Next base: position 19,576 of record NW_006799989.1, on the reverse strand, counting down.
TGTCAAACATCAGCGCAGCTTCTGAAGCATCCATTTGGCCACGTTTCTGTGAAAAATCTTAGTCCCTTCATTTCATTTAAGTATTTTAAAACCATAATTAGTTCTTTTATTAGTAACTGTTATGGCTCCATCAGCTTTCCATTCAAGTCCTAACCTTTATAATATTGCAAATATATATTATCACACCTCGCAGAAACACTTTTTCACATTGCCATTTTATAACTTTTATGACTTTTTTTTGAGCGAGGGTGGGAGGAATGCTTTTCAACAAAATCCCTCACCTGAGTAAATACTTTGAGAGACCTTACTCAAGACAAATTTGCGTTTGCTCTTTTTTGTAAAGCTCCGTGTTCTGTTAAATCCAGTCGAATTGTCAATCTTATGTATTTTCTGGCACATAGTTACTTGATTGCTATAAAACTGCTGCATCAAATATGATTTAAAAGAAATTTGACTTTCCAGTCTGACGCTTTGAAATGGGCCTCTGTCTCTTTAAGAAGCTCCTGGTCCATCCTGATCTGCAGTGACCCACGTTTATAATTCCCTCTTTTATTTTGATATTCCACTTCCACTTATCGACAAGCTCATTTTTATTTTAGCTAAATGTTTAGTTACCAGGTAAATATTTAGCTAGCAACCTGAATATTTAGTTAGTGAGCCGGCTAAATAGCTTACCAACTTCGAAATTAAATGCTTAGTTTGGAACCAAATATTTAAGCTAGCAAAATACATTTTTTAAATTGGAGCTAAATATTTAGCTTGTAAAGTAAATAGAGTGAGAAACTAAACATTAAATTCACAAGCTAAACATTTTGTTTAAAAATGAAGTATTTGTGTCATTATAGAAGAACATGATTTAATCTAACGTAGGTCTTAGTCCTCGATGCGGCCGTCGCAGGTTCAATTCCCAGCGTGGTGACCTTTGCCCTTGTCTTCTCTCTCTCTCACTGCCCACTTTCCTGTCTGAGCACTTTCACTTAAAGGCCACTAGAGTCAAAAAAAAAACCCAAAAAACCTTAAAAATAAAAAAATCTGAGCAGCTCCTCTGCCACTGCTGAGGAAAAGCATCCCCACAGCATGATGCTGCCACCAGTTCTCACTGTGCCGACTGAAAACAACATCAGAACAAAGTCTGTAGATGTGTCCTACACATTTCTGATTAAAATATGTCCTCATTGCAGCTACTTGTATGGGACAGTGTCCAGAAAGGTGCTCAAGAGAATATTAGCCAAGTAAAAGTAAAGTGCAGTAAAGATACTAAAAGCTTTGTTTTCCTTTTCTAAAAGTTACACAACTTTTTAGAAACTGAGTAAATGTAGCTAGTTTCTCGTACCCACCTCCGCTTATGACAACCTCTAAACTCAAGACTTTCTTTGAACAACAGCTTTCTTCTGTAACGGCCAGAATCGACGCAGGTTTGCCTTTGTTCCAAACTGCATCAGGTCACAGACGACGGACTGGACACAATTTTGAGATATCCAAAGACAGGAAGACGGGTTGACATCCTAACCCTGACTTAAGCTTCTGCAGCACGTTCTCCCCGGCCTGTCCGTCTGGCATGTTCCTCTGTGTCCGTTTGTTTGCTAATGTTCTCCAACAAACCTCTGATGCCTTCACAGAACAGCTGGATGCTTTGTTTTTTGGCTTCAGAAATACACAACTCTTCTCTTTTTTTGTGTGTGAAAACATTTTGAATGCCATACAGTTTTTCTTCCACTTTACAATTTTGAACATTTAGGTCTGTCACACAATATCCCAGTGAAGTATAATGAAGTCGTGGGGTTCATTAGATTTCTTTCTTCTTTTTTAAAAAAAAAAAAGTGGAAAAAAAGTAGAAGTAAGTCACTACGTCCCCTCCTGGCCTCCACTAGTAGAATTTGCAGCGCCGTCATATTTATGCTCCCACTCTTCCAAGCTTTCCACGTGAGCACATTTGAGCTGCAAAGCATCCATTAGTCCTTGTTTAAACTTAATTTAGAAATGCAGCATAAACGCACAAGTCGATAGCCTTTGCTTCCCGTACGCTTACTTATTTGGCAAACGGCTGATAAAGTACGTGGCAATGTAAAGCATAAGACTTGATTCTCAGAGCGCTACAGGAGCGCTCGCTGTTCTGACAAAAGGGATTTACAAGGGGTACTTACACTCAGCTTGCACATAGTTTGCATTGTGCATTAATTTGATTTTGTGCAATTTAGCTAATGGCAAAACAGATGAACAGCCCAGCGGCGCAGCTGCGATACTAACTAATACATTTTCACGTTTGGTGTAAGGCTTTTAGAAAGAGTTCGCTGTCAAAGGCGGTTGTAATACTTTTAAAGAGTCTCGTAAATTTATCGGTGCTAGAGTGCAAGTTATTACCGCTCGCCCTTAATACTCTTGATTCTGACCTTTCCCTGCCGTTTCAGGAAATGCGAGATTAGAGGAGACGTATGACACATAATCACTTTTTATTGCTTGAGAGCGTTTGTTTGGGAGGGCGGGGGTGGATCTGTGGAATAAAAACTTTTGATATTACACAATCCTCTTGCTTTGTTTTGGGGCTGCCTGCATCTCAAAATGTCTCATTCGGTGAGACGTTCGGATTTGAAAGGCGCCGTTACGTCACTGACTCGGCTCGGAGCCTTTAGCTCAAAATGATGCCGCTTTCAGCAGGACGTCAAAACGCTTCCTCTAGGCTTGGGCTTTCCTAACAAGAGCAAGTTCTCATTACTTCATTTTTTTTTTTTAATTTGACACAGAATTTAGCTGTAAAAGAAAAACAAAATAAATCTCTTCACTAGAGATCCAATCATTTAATTCCCTCGTTCATTAATACACCTTGGTGAAAAGTTCACGTAAGACATATTCATGAATTTCCTGTAATCCCCTTGACCTGATCAAGGTTGCAGAGCGACGGGGACAAACCCGCTCAGAACCAGAACTCCTAGCAACAACGAGCAATTACGCTAACATTGAGGGAAACATTGAGACACAGAGACACAGTTCAAATCAACCCAATTAAAACTTCATGGAAACAAAAGGTCATCCATCCCAAAGACACCCCATGACCACGGATATCTTTTTTTTGTATACAACTGTTTTAGATCAGGCATGTTTCGGCAACCTAAAAATGTCTCAATAATGATTTATGACCAGAAAGAGTTTCTCCATTTTTTTTTTCAAATGAAAAACAAATCTAGGAGAACAATTAAAAACAAAGAGCTGTCCCTGCTGTCATGCTCTTTAACCTTGTACATTGTTGGAAGACCCAATTAAAATTTTAGCCTTCATCCTTCCTGTGTGAACGTCTTAACAAAACTCAGGTGTTCACCTATAGCAGCTCCTCCCACCACAGAGTTAGCATAGCTTGTTTTGGCTAACAGTGGGTGAAATTGCACTATGCAGAAGTTCAAGTCATTTTATTTAGGCATACTTTCTAGTGGGTGAACACTTTAGTTAATATTTGTCTGGTTTAGTTACGCTTGTCTTGTTTCTGTTTGTATTTTTTTCTTTGAGGTTCTGCAAAAAGCAGAGTTGCTGAAGTCAAGAAAATACAACTTTTACAAAGGACTGAAGCATGGGAACTATATTTGTCAAAGTTGACCTTATTTTGTCACTTTAATATTAACTTATTTGGCGAATAAGTTAAGTTTAGTCATATTTGATTTATTTGTTTTACATGTGTTTTTGCTAATTTTGTACTTTTTGTTATTTTGTTATGTTGTACCTCCCTCATGTTTAGTTTACTCCACCACCAATTTTGTTCTTTGGTCAGTTTTGCGTTTTGTTGACGTCACTTGAGTTGGATCCAATTCATGCTATATAAAATTGGATTTATTTTACATTGGAGTTTGACTTTCTTTTGAACTCATTTAGCAGATTTTTTTTTTTTTTTTTTACTTTTGTCTTCATTCATGTTTTGTCCCTTCCACCTTTCTTTCAACAGAATTGTAGCGAGCTTATTTTTTTATTCAACAAAAGAAAGGCCTCGCTGGAATGAAAGTCAAATTTTGGAATGGCTTAGAGTCAGCAGATAAATTTGACAGAACATCAGTCGGGTCACCTAAAGACCATATTAGAGAAAGTCAGAGATTTTATAGAAGTTTTCAAAAGTCAAGACGTGGGATGATAATTGCTTCCAACAAAAGATTGAAACTGAATCAAAATGAGCTTTAACAAAGGTTTAGCTTAAAGGATATAAACACGTATGTAACATGGACGCGTCATGCTAAAGGTGGAAAGAGTTTAAATCTTGATAATGTTTTTTTTCCCCCACCATGAAAACATCTCAACACTTACGAGAACCGCTGTACACAGCATTCCATAAATTATACCCATCCATCCATCCATCGTCTTCTGCCGAATCAAAAGGTCAGGTTTGCGGGGGCAGCAGGGATTTCAGCTGCAGTTCTTACTTTCAATCACTAAAAAGCTAGGAAAAACTAAATACTGGATCAACTGCAGAGCTCGGGGGTTTATGGAGTCTGCATGCAGCAGAGGAGACTTGATGTGTTCAGAAAAAGAAGGGTCAGCGCCAACGCTGTCAGCAGCAGAAATAGAGATGAAGAGCATAAATGAAAACATAGAAAAGTAGTTCTCGCTCTGGTTCCTGGAAAAGTGAGCACTAACACACCCTGCTCTCTCAAAGAATAAAATATTCGTTGAGGGTTTCTGAGAAGAAATGTCTCTGGATCTCGGAAGGTCCGAGGCCTTCGGGGTTTTGTTTGTGGCCCCAGAACCTGCTGCTAATCAGCAGGCATGTAAAGACTGACCTGAAAGGATCAGGCAAGTTGAGAATTCAGACTGAACCACAGACAATGTATTTTACTGTGATTTTTATGTGACACGTTGAGGCAGACAAGTACTTCTTTCTAAAAGGAAATTGAAAACTAACATCTGAATTTTCATGATAGATCCAGTTTAGGTCAGATGAGGTCACAGCTGGACTGTCTGGACTTTCTGTGTCCACTTAACCCTGAACATACAATCCCCACAGTAAAACACGGTGGTGGCACAATCATGCTTTTCTTGTCAGAAATAATGATAAAAACAGATGAAGGTAAATAGAGATCAATACTGTAATAGAGGCAGGAAAAGACATGAGTGTGGAGTGGACGTTTACCATCCAGCAGAAGCACCTTGAACAAACTGCAGCGATTGCAGTTTTCTGGCCGATCGCCAATTACCAATCTTTTAAAAAGCCTAACTTACCAATTCCGGTTTTGGCTGGTACCAGTTTGTTGTCTGAAATGTTGCTCAGTATATCAAGAAAGTTGCTGAATTGGCAACAATGGGGCGACTATCGTGAACTGTAAATGTGCAGACATGACCTGGTCGGCCGATTTGTCAGTCAAACCTCTCTCATGGGCGAAAAGAAAAACCACAGTGGTTGATTTTTAGACCTTTGCTGAGGTTGGTAAGATCGGTGGATAAGATTGGCCTCGCATGTAAAAATCGGCCGATCACCGATCTCCCAAAATTAAGGAAGTCGGCACTGATAAATCGGTGCACCTCTAATGTTCATGTGTTAAAAACGGCCCAGTCAAAGCCCCGATCTAAGGCAAGACTTTGAACTAATGGAGGCCCATCTATAACAACAACAAAACTAAGAATAAAAAAAGTTGTATTTCTGTTTGTGGCATAACAAAATGGAAAAACATTCATGAGGTACACAAACTTTTCCAATGAACTATGGGTACAAACTTCTAATAATTGCAATTTCTAAGTATTCAGCTTGCTGGCAATTTTAATTGGATCTTATTTTATGCCGTCCTTGGCTGCCTGGTTGCTAATAGCACAGGGTTATGCTATTAGCAACCTTTTGTTAAGAATGCTAAGGAATAAATCCATAGTGTGAACTTTACTGCTGCATTAATCACAACGTTACTGCTAATCTGACGGCAACAAATTGCAGGGAATCCTTTTAATTACAAACATCGAAAGCGGCGCATTACATCAGGCGACGCGTTTCGCTGTCGACAAATTTTAAAATACAACCTCAGTTTGGGTACAAAGGACAAACAAGGAGCGCAACACAAATATCCGCCGAGATCATTTTGAATCAGTCCCCGTTTCTTATCCTGAGCAAATATTTTTACCCTCATTATCACACCAAAGTAGTCACCAGCTGACAATCAAGTGATAACATTTCTATATTTATGTTAATCAGACCATCTGTATTGCAGTCACGGTTTTATTTCAAAGGGCCATTACCTCCTTCCTTATCACCACGGAACAAATTAAACCTTGTCGTCTTCACGCACACACACACGCACACACGCACGCACACACACTCTTGTGAGCGCACACGTTTCGTCGGTCATTACGCGTGCTGTAAACCCCCGTATCTCCAGTCGACTCGGTACTTGTAGATTGACTCCAGTGGAAGCTCTTTGAAGAACGGAGGAGGCCGAGAAGAGAAGAATGTGTGACCATTAGAAAAGTAAAAAAAAAAAAAAAAAAAGATGGAGAGAGAGAGGGACTGCTCTGGCTGTGTTGTAAGAGAAGAGAATAACAGGGCTGGCCAGACGACAGAGCATGAAAGGGCTGATTTATCCACCGGAGAGAGACTGTGTGTTTGTCAAAAGAGCGAGAAAGACGTGAATGTGCTTGTCTTCCTCCCACCCCCCCCCACCCCGTTTCTTTTTTCTTTTTTTTTGGGTCTCTATTATTGAAGAAAAAAAATGAAGTGGGAGACTATTACATTGGATTAAAAATATACATTTGTGCTCGTTTCTGTGGGTTTTGAATGCATCCAATTCTTCCCCATTCAGGCCAAGGAACACATCTGCCTGGATTTTCTGCGGCTTGGAGAGTCAGTTTTGCCATACATGTGTTTGGCAGGCGCTCTGAGTTGGATGAGCCACAGAAGCAGACTGAATATATTGTTTCCAGAATCAAAAAAAAAAAAAAAAAGAAAACAACCTGCACAACAAAATGCCAGTGGGTGTACTTCATCTGGAATTCAGACGCAACAATTTCAGCTTGCAAGTCAAAATAAATCTCAGCTGAAGAGGATTTTTTGTTGTTGTTGTTTTTTTTTAATGACAGACGTGAAGTGCTCTAACCGTGTCACTTCTGCTTACTTGAAGCCAACCTTTTTATTTTCTTCATAAACATTTTTAAGATTTTTTTTTGTGTTAAAAACGAGCAGATTAGTAAGTGTTCACAGATCAGTTTTACCTCAAAATGTTGAATAAATCAACGCCCACATTGAGCACAACGGCAGCTACTGGCAAAATGAGAAGCAAACCAAGTGTTAGCAGAACACTGACCCAAAACTAAATGTTTTGTGTCACATCCTGATGTCAGGACCGTCGACGAATTGCGATTATTCACTATGGCCATGAGAGAAGAGGCGATTTTAGCATGGCTGGTACTCCAGACGAGCCCCTCCTTCTGTTTTTGTGTGAACTGGACCGATTCAGATATTTTAGAGTTTTCAATTCACTCGATCACAAAGTTAAGCTGATGGCATTTTCTTGATTACTCTCATAAAACGAGCGAAGTGATTTTCCAGCTTTTAGACAGTCACACATAGATGTTGAGCTGTTATGGTTTCTGTTTGATTCTTTTGGTAGTTGGCCACAAAACAACGAATTAACGTCTAAATTACATTTATTCATCTTTGACCCCGCTTAGATGGCATCTCCGTCTGTCCATTGATCCAGGTCCCTTCATTATCATTCATCATTCTCTGGACTGGCTGACGGCGTAGGCAGCACAGGGAAATGCTAAGGGCGCCAGCAGACCAGGGGCGCCATAAAACCGTTCAAGAAAAGAGTAACTATTCTGTTTAAAACTTATAGGTAATAGGTAAAGGTAATTTAATTTATATAGCACATTTTCAGCAACAAGGCAATATAAAGTGCTTTACAGTATTTAAAAGGAAATTCAAACAAAATACCAAACCAAAAGAAAGAGCAAAAGAAGAAAAAGCTAACAATGCTGATCCAAAGTAAATAAACTAGATAATAGTATAACTTTGCAATGTTAAAGATTGTACATCAATTCAACTGAATAGCAAAGAATATTAAACACAACATCTAATAATGATAATAATAATCCATCCATCTCCCCTCACTGCCCCATTGCTGCTCACTGACAGTCGCGCTCTGGGGGGATGAGTGGAGAGAGTCTGGTAATGTAAGTGACTTCAGAAAGCATTATGTCAAAATATTCCACATAGTCTGGTGCCCAAAAAAGAAAAGAAGAGGGAAAATGTGCCAGAGTCAGAGAGGAACAAAAGTAATGTGATAGAATTGCCTGTGTAGTTTTAATCTGCTGTGGTAGAAGCTAGGCTAACCTAGCCAGCCAAACACAAAGCTAATCAGTATATCGCCTAGCTAGTTCTAACATCGGTTAGTTCCTCTTGTTGCTTATTTCTACGTTGCTCAGTTGATACAACTGGATTTTTTCTTCTCCATTTTTTCTCCATCTGTATCTGGTCGCAGTTTTATTTTGTTAGCCTCGTTGTTGTGGGTGCGGCGGTGCTAAAAGTTAAATTACATATCACCAAACAGTTTTTCTTGATTGTTTTCATGCAGCTGTCAACTCAAAACCCCACATTTTCAGAACAGTTAAACACACACAGGCCTAAACAATGGTCAAAGAGACATTTACTTCGCAAAAGTCTTTAACGTGTCAAATCATTTGAGATGTGAAACAAAAGAAAATATTACCGTCAGATAACAACTTGCAAACAAGCACCGATGTCATTGAAGGCTATTACATCGCTTTCATGCCATTTGTTGATATTTCAAGGCTGTCAAAAAATTTCCTTTTGGAAAAAAATAAAATGAAATGACATAAATAGGACCCAGAATCAGAAATTATTTCATGCAAATTCCATGACATTTTTCAAACTGTGGCCAAAAACTGAAATATACATGTATATAGATTACAGAAAATACTGCAAATGTAAATGAAAGATGAAATATACCAGAGAACAAGAAATCAATTGCAGCAAAAAGAAATATCCAATATTCGCTCATTCTCACCTGCCTTGGATCTCCTCCATCCATACCGATAAAGTGCAACACGGACATTTTGCCAATAGACGAATTGTGTGACGGAGTGTCAAACAGACTATTATTCTAATAGTTAGGAACAGGTGATTTCTGTTTGGTTAATGTAGCTGAAACAATGGAGCTTGGACTGATGACATCTGAGTGAACGAACCGCTTTGCAAAAATGGAGAGGAAAGCGGCACAATATTTTACAAAAACAACTCAACATGTACAAAAATTAAAGTTTTGTGAAAGTGTACAGTAATCCACACACATGCAAACTTTTGACTTACTGTCAAAATGCGCAGCGGCGACACAAGCTGTTTCAGTCAAGCAATAATATACAACAAAATATATTTTGCTGAATTTTTTGTTTTGTTTGGAAGGTGAATTGTCTGCCATCAAAAGGCAGCTTTAATAAAAAATCTTTTGTTAGTTGTAGCGATTTGAAACAGACTCTAGCGAGGGTCACTGCCGGGGTTATTCAGACACACGGAGGGAGCGATCCGGGTACGAATACTAATTTGTGTATCCATCTAGTGACAGAGACAGAGTGGCTTGGAAAGCAGGTGCAGCTGCGTCCAATTCAACGCAAATACAGATTTATAACAGCAGTGTATGAGGCGACACGTCTACACACAGATTTACACATCTGAATTTCTCCCTACCTTAAACTTCTTCCCCACATGATTCTACGGAAGAGGATTAGGGCCACTTGGGGAAAAAAAAAAGTACTTTTCATAATTACGACTAATCTCAGAAATCTTGACTTTTCGTAGAATTCCGACTTTAATCTTATGAGAAAAAAGTCGGACTTCTAGGATCTAAGTCAGAATTTCCTTTTTTTAAATCCTCTTTCATTTGACGTCACTAGTAAGAATACTTTTTTAGTTCGTAGACAATGTGTTTTAGATTTTTTTTTAATTAAAAAGAAAATCAAAGTGTTGTGGGCAGTCATAAAGACACATTGAATTGATTGGGGTGGGGGCACAAAATAAATGTCGCCCACAAACACCAAAGAGGCTAGGGCCGGCCCTGATCACGCTGAGTCATTTTGAAATCAAATCTAGAATGTTTGTCATTATTAAAGTAATAAAATATCAGCGTCCGGGAAAATTATTTAGCCACTTTAATTCCAAATCACATCTTATTAAGCAAGCAGGCGTATTAACATTTCTGTGGAGTAATATGGCATTTATTTCTCCTTCAGATGATTAATGCTAAGCTTCACTTTAACCCAGTGGCATCAGCTGTGAAAATCAAACAGACCTTCACCTTCTCTGACATTCAAGCGCACATGGGATCTTGATTTATCAGCTTCACATTAAATTTTATGACAGCTTCCGCACACCTTCCTTAACCGGTGACTGTGTCTCGTGTCGGCTGTGTCTGGAAGCTGCCAGCTCGAGCCTGTTTCTGAAGGCCACCGTCAGGAGCCTGGAAGTCTGAGGAATGGAAAGACGGGGAAATACCTGGGTTTGATCCCAGTATGTCTCCCAGTCATCCACCAGTGTACGGGTTCCCTTTGGGAACGAACGGACAAGAACACGGCGGAGTTTGTAGCGCGTACGCGGAAAATCTTGCAGAGTGACAGGGGGAACCGACGCAAAGCGTTGCCGTCACAATGAGGACGCGTGGCTTTGCCTCGGAGACGGACATGAGTGAAGGCGGGCGGATTGACAGCCGGCGTGAGGATAACAGACGGATGGACAGATGCATGTAGGTATTCCAGAGGAACTGGCCAGGTATGGCGTCTAATAAATAGCACGCTACGCAGACAGTCACGGACAGCTGCCGCACGACATAGTCTGAATCGAATGGAGACAGATGCCAATCTCTCGGCTGGAAAGATGCTTCAGCTCTGTACACACACATAAAAAACAGAAGAAGAAATCTCTCTCTCACACACACACACACTGTGCTCTGCTTGTCCTCCTCCTCTCTCCACCTGTCTGCTCCTTGCTGTCAGAGAGCCAGACAGGTGGTGATGTTTGTTCCCTCAGGCTCCGTCACCACCCTCCCCTCCATCCCGCTCCTTTTCCCTTTTTTTTTTCTGAGTGGCATTTAAGTGCCGACGCCCTCAAAATAAAGCCGGCGGACGCCAGGCGCGAGGAACGACTGTATGAGGCGCGAGTCTGTTTTGGTGGCAAGTGTCCAAGGTGAGGATGTGACGGGGGGCGGCTGGGGGGGGCTTTGTGGCAGATTGCGAGGCCCGAACGATTGTTTGAATGCTAATGGCTGTAAATGAATGCGTTGTTATTTAGCTTTCCTATCCCCCTTTATTTCCTCTCTGTCAATCTACCGATTCTCTGGTCCTTTCCGCATGTTATTTCAGCCTCTGAACGGCTGACAGCCGGGGAGAGACAGATATGGGCTGAGGACGGAAAAGGCAGAGGAGGCGCCTTTGTTTAAATAAATAAATTATTTTTAAAAAGCCATGCGTCCAGATTCGGAAAGGCCTACTGGAAATATACCCAAACAGAAAAAAGTGTTAGTGTGTTGGACATGCAGAACTGTTGGGAAGTTTACATGCATTCATCAGGCTCATCCAGGCCTCTTTCAGAGCCATTTGTTGTCAGTAACCAATATACAAATTAAATTATGATCAGGAGTTTGATTTTATTATAAAGCCTCCCTTTTTTCCATGAATAGGTTCCATGAATACCTCCGCTCTAATATTTGGATCACAGCCCTCTATCGAGTCACACGTTAGCCTTAGTTTTTAGCCTCCGACACCATTTCTGCCTGAATATCGAAACGAAAGCCAATTTAAAAATGACTTTCCTGTTAGAGTTCTGGCTTGGAAGCATATCAGCAGGACTGTGGAGATCATTTCTGACGCTTATTGTTTGCTTCTTTCGCCGTTCCAAAAGGTCGTTTTGAGGAAAGTTTGGGATCGTTGTCCTGTTGGAACGCCCACCTGTTCCTGTTTAGATGTTGATTTAAAGCGAAGTTGAAGAATTTGGATGTAGTTTCCCCCCTTCTTAATTAATCCACCCACTTTACACCAAGTACTACTTGGTACCAAAATCGCCCCAGAGCGTTACACCACAATGCTAGGATGTAATATTAGAGAACGGCTAACGGTCATGCTTTTGGGACTGTGGGAGGAAGATTGAGAACTTGGAGAGAACCGACGCAAACTCCATGCAGAAAAACGACCAGTCCAGGATTTGAACCAACAACATTCTTGGTGCAAGGCAGCAGTGCTGCCACATCATATCCTCCAGAGCTGCAGAGCTAAAACCTTCCACCAAGCTTTAGTTTTGCAGCTGGTGATGTCCTGCTATTTCCAGTCAGGTAATTGTGTTTGGTTTTTCCTCACGGAGCTAAAAATTCACATGCCAGAAAATATTGTTTTCGAATGCATGAAAAATATACAATTGTGCTTAGTAGAGCTGACATAATCTCTCACAGGAGACAATAGCCATTCCACCCAGCGACAGCGATAGCATTATAGATTCAGGAAAGCGAGATAATGTTGCTTCTACATATATATATTCTTCTATGTGAAACAGTGTGTGCAAGACACCGAGATTTCCAGTGATAGGTTGAGCCAACAATGCAAAACATTTTCAGTTTCATAAAAAAAAAAGAAAAGAAAAAGAAAGTATGTGTGTTATTTTGCAGAAAGGCTGGCAACAATCACGTCAGAACATTTTTGATTTCCAACAACAGCGCATTTTCTGAGAGCTGCCTTTTCTGCCTCCGACTGCCAGTGCTGCTTGGCAGAGCATCAGGTAAATTGTTGAGGGAAGTGCAAGTTTCATATTCATATAGTGTACCCTAATGACTGGGCCATTTGCAAGATTGTGTACAAAGGCAGGCCTTGCAGTGATGAGCCGAGAGTGGAGTTAATGTCTATTTGTCCACTTCCAGTCTTTGCTAGCTCTTAAAGGGGCCGCCGTTGTGTTTTTGTAGGATTTTGCCCCTTCTCTTCGGCGTTTCATACGGCGCTCTATGCGCTTGTAAAATGTTTCAGAAACCCCCGAGTCTGTATCAAAGACAACCATTGAGACTGGATCCAGGTGAAGATCCAGAGTTTAATGTTCACTATAAAAAAAAGTAGTTTTTCTAATAATCTTGTTGCAGAAGGAAAGTTAAAATTTCTTGTGTGACCAGTTCTGCTTCCACTAACAATAATCCGCCCACGGAGCCAACAGCTGGCATGTAAGAACTTCAACTTTTTTACCAACTTCTGATGAAAAGGTTTTCCTTTGGGGGGTGGGGGGATGTCATTGTTTTATGCTAATTTGCGTATGTGTAGGCTACTGCAGAAAAACACACTTAACAAAACACCAACGTAAAATCTTAACCCTTGTGCATGCGAGGACTGAGGCAAATGATACAAGTTTCACGTGTGTGGGGTTGGTTGGACCCCATTTCTACATGCAAGGGTTAAAGCAAGTAGTGTGCCAACAGAGCAATCATTCAGTGCCCTGCAAAAGTACTCAGAACCATTCAAATTTCACACATTCATACAAATGTGATGCCTAATTGTAAATAGGGGTGAAAATTATACAGTTTTTAACTTTTCTTTGCCAAAAAAAAAAAAAAAATCTGTAAAGTGTGAAATGCTTGATTGGATCGTACAAATTATGTGTTCAGGAAGTGCAACACTGGATCATTTCTATGCATTAATGGGCCAGTATTTAATATTTTCCAGGCATATTGCCATTTTATAGCACAATCAAGTAACTGCATTAACTTCAGTGGTTATGAATGCTATATATCAAATATGACAAGAAATTTTACTTCCTGAAATTGGGCCTCTTGTTGCCTTACAAACACCTGCCCTTTCTGAAACTCTGAAACATCCCTCCTCGATTTATCCTTTAAAGTTTTTACCAGCGTTTCACTGGGAAGTAGCTCAACACGTGTTTGCTAAATGCAGCCTGAAGGAGCTGAGTGAAGGAGTGGTGAGGGAGGGGGCTGCTCTGTGAGGCGGAAGCTGGGAAACTGTAGGTCCACCCATATGTTTTGCACAGCTGGTTCCCAACACACATGAAAGAATCAAAGCAACACTCCAGGTTATGTGTTTGATGAGGGAACAACATTAAAACATGATGTGAAGCCTCAAAAAAGTCAATTTTACACAACGCTGCCGCTGTAAGACCCAACTAAAACTAAGACCTGATATAAGAGGCAGTATATCAGGTCTTATCTCCTGCAATCGCGCAACTGAGCAAAAATACGTCTCCCTTTTTGCAGTTCACAGTGAAGCGGCTCTATTGATGGCAAAATCCAAAAATGTTGTAATTAGATGTAAGTCTTTGATGCCATGTGGGAGCCTGTGGGAAGATAAATGCACCCTATATTTCCTTACATGTAGGCGGGCCAATTAATGTGTAACACGATGAGAAAGTTTTCCACCATATCATGATAATGCCTCCCAATTATAGCCTATAAGCTCCAACCTGTACTGCATTTTAGTACTCATTAAATAAAAGTGTGTCATTACACTCCACACACACACACACACACACACGCACACACGCACACACACAGCAGCAGACACGTCAGCGGCAGCATTAATTAAACATATGTGGCTGCAGTTTTAACTTTAACGTGGATGTTAAAGCGAGGCGGCCAATGCATTCCACTTAGAATAATGTGACGAATATTACCCATGTCAGCGAGCATGTTTAATATCGGAGAGCGCTCTGGAGAACTAATCGGCTCGTGTGCCCAGATGTTCACTGGCTTCGAGCTGGAAAGCTGCTAAACGACCAAACAAAAGCCAAGTACCAGCAGAGGACCGAGCGTCGGCGGCAACAAGTACAGATGGATCCACACGCCCAAAAAAAAAAAAACTAAAAAAAAACAGCAAAGTGGTGACAAGAACACGGAGAAATGTTACATCTACATGTAAAGATATTTTTTATTTTGCAGCTGTTTAACTTTGAAAAAACATCTCCAACTGCAAGAACTATGAAATGATTATTATTTTAATTTATTTTTTTTTTTAAATTAGATTTTGTTTTTGTAGTAATGTGACAGAAATAGAGCTTGATTAGTTTGGGGGAAAACAATGTAATTTGAGAGAAGTGTCTTTTTATTCCCCTGTGATTTCAGAAAGTACAGGATGCCCAAGACATCTAGAATCTTTATGTGGCCCGAAAATAAAATTAGTTTGATGCTCCTGATTTGATGCTATGCAATTTCAGCCAAAATACAAAACACACACACAAAAAAAGAGGTTTTATACACAGTTCTTCTCGGCTGCTGGGGTACCTGTCCTGCTTCGTCCAGCGGCTCCAGGCTAGTGGCTGCTCATCTGTCCAGATAGTTACTCCAAGCCTTCAAACCAACTCAAGGCAAACTTTAGACCTCCAGGAACACCGCTACCCAAACACTGGCTAAAGTTTACTTTCTCTAAGAGCCTAAAAAGCCCGAGGAGACTCGCTCGCATATTTGATAGAAGATGCCGAACGGTGGGCCATAACCTTTCTACTTTCAGGCGCTTAACCTTCTTACTTGTAAGAAATGTTTGTGCTGTACAGTTGGAAGTTAACAACTTTCACTATAAAATATTAAATCAAAGACCACACGGTGAGCCGAAAGTGTTGAGAAAAAATGTTAGATTTAATGCTACAACTGGAGGAGTTTCACATAAAATCTAGTCGTCTCAGTTTTATTTTCTGTACTCGTAGTGTTGCCAACAGTGATGCAGTCGGGGTTAATCTCTATTCGCGCTCTTCCCGTCTCTCTCACTCTGCGCAGACAGGTCTCACTCTTAATAAGGAAAGTGCTTGTGCCATCGCATTTTCTGCTGTCTGGGATTTGTCATTCTAAGCACACTGGTAGTTTTGAGTGTCTACCTCTTCTGATGGATAGGTTTCCTCACCAATATATTTTTTTCGTATTTGTCAGTGGACGACAGATAAAGACACATCATCATTCATTATCTGACACTCAAGCAGCTGGTGCTTTTTTTTTTCTCACATTTTAGCTCAATAGTTAAAGCCGTCGTACCAACCAAACCACACCCACACTTCAATTAGAGTTATGTTTTGTGCATATGTCGATTTAACTGCACACAAAACGGACATTTGAAAACTTGTTAAATTATAAATTTGTTAATTATGAAGATTTTCCATTTAAGTTAATGAAAAAATATTTTTAAAAATCATTTTTAAATGTATCTCCACTCTTAACATTACAGATCATAAAAAAAAACATTTAATTGAGAAATGTGGGCGTAATAAAAAAAAATGGTTAATGCCTACTTAACTGTTATTTCCATAAGATGCTTTCCCATCTGACAAAGCGAGGCTCATCAGGACATATTCTGGGCCCGGCATGTCATGGTGCTCTGCGTTTTGTTACAGCTGCCACAGCAAGAATTCATCATTGTGAACTTAACCTGGTTAGCTTGATCGTCTCATCAGTCAAGGATGACTGATGAGACGATCTCCAGTCCGCTAAAATACCATTATTTGTAACATCCAGTCTAAGCAGAATTTGGCAAAACTTCTTTCCATACATTTGTCCTTTGTGCACGAATTGATCTCCATAACATACCTTAGGTTAGGGTATTTCAGGGATTTTTTTCAGATCTGATGCGAGGAACAAATAGGCTGGAGAAAATTATGCAAAAGTGCAATACATTGTTCATTGCAGCTATGCTCTTGTGGTTTTCCATACAATTTCTGCTCTGATTATTGGAGAATGTAGCCCAGATGTTTCACCAGACTAAATATTTACTTTGGGGGTTCCTTAAAGGGGACTTATGTTGCTTCCTTGAACAAGTTAGCGTAGCCCTGTAGGCTATACTAAACGATTGCTACAATTTTTTCACAAAATCATTCTTGGATAATGAGGTTTCACCTGCTGAGTTCTGCCTAGATTGATCTTTCAGAATGAGCTGTTTCCAGGCTCCATCACTTCAAATCCAAATAAGCTGCTGCTGCCTACACTCAAATCAGTATTTACACTCGCACTCAACACGCATGAAAACAGCTACAAACAGATGCACAATTTTACGACCGTAAATCTTTGGCCCAAAAGCAGAAGAAGTAGAACCTCCAGCTCAACCAACAAGAATGCAGTAAGTGGTTTGTAGATGGTAAGTTGACAGCAAAACATTTGTCTTTTCCAGCAGCCATTGCACAGCAAATACAGCGGTAAAACCAGCTGACCAAACATGTTGGACCTCCACTTTTTGGAGCAAATACTGATTTTACTTCCACAAGGTCAGTGTTTGCGGAAGTAAACATGGATGGTGATGGTGAAGTGCATCCTGAGATTATAAAGTTATTGTAACCGGATTCAGCACATTAAATGAGTCAATCCGCATCGTCGTCCACCATAATTGTTGTTTTTCTTCACGCCTCTGCGTGTCAGGATTAGTGACGTTTGATGTACAAGTCGGACGAATGGCGCATAGACACGTGTCACGTTTGAAAAGATCGGATATGCATCGTATTTAGGACCGCATATCTTAGTGGCCTGGGTTGCATTTGTAAAATTCGGATCCATCGTGAAAAGATAACACCAAGGTTGCATAAAGGCACAAAAACAAACAGCAAAAAAGCTTTTCAGAATACCTGGAAGGTATGCGACGCACATTCAGCAGTTGCCATCCACAGTACCCCTTGGAGCCATTTTCAATCCGTTCGTGTGTTAAAGGTAGTTCGAGTTTGGGGCTTTTGTGAACTAATCCTATTCTCTTCTGTCACTTTAAGTCAAATATTAATAGGACGGCTAACCCAATAAAACTACTTCAAAACAGTCTAAGAATTTTTATAAGATGGTGCAGACATTTGAAAATTAAAAAAAATTACATCACATTGGTGTTTTTAATATTTAGCCAGTCCAACGTTTAAGATGTACTTGAATGCACCATAAAAGTGCCGCTGGAGGGAAATCCCCTCTGCCACAAGAGCACCATTGTGTTGCTGCATGTCATTTGATATGAAGGGCTTGGGACACTGGTTGAATGCTGCAGGCAGCTGGATTTGAACTTTATCTGATTTGTCTGCAGCACCACTGACATTTGCATTCACCGCGATGTTGTTTCAGATTAGTGATTCAGTAAAGTGCAGAGCAAACTACATACCTTATTGCTGTTGAAGGTTGCGTACTGTGACATAAGGCTTTGGTTTGGTCCAGCCTTTTCTTCTGCACTGCAGCTGCATGTGAAACCTCAATGCTCCCAAATAGAGTTGAGAAATAGCTTGAAGTCCTTTCTGTTTTCTGTTGTAACTTTTTAAAACTTGTGTAGCAGAAGGCTGCGTTGTGCACTATAAAACAACCATTTGTTTGACACATGCGTACTGAACGGATTTCCTCAAACGTTCTCGGGTGTACATCATCAAAACTGCTGGCGGTGGCAGCTTTCGTTGACAGCTATCGGGACATTATTCTAATTTGTAGATGTCTAGAAACACAGGCGAGGGTTTCTCTTCTCGTTTTCGCCTAAAACAAAGAAGAAACAAGAAGTCATCCGAGAACACGCATCCACCGTCTGAGACGAGCTACAGAACTTTGCACAAAGCGAGGCACGTCTTCGTCCTTGCAGTGTGCACCCTCAGGTCGTATTTACTGATGCGTCAGAAGGTTGCGGTGATCGACATTGGTTTTCCGAGATGATCCCCAGCTTCTGTGAGAGTATCGATTACAACGACACGATGGCTTGTCATGTAGTGGCACCTAAGAGCTTAAAGGGCGCATCTAATGCTGGTACTGCTCTGTCATTGGCCTTTTATGTATTGAAATTTCCCCAGAGTCCTTGAAGCTTTTTTACAAGATCAAACAGAAGAGATGGGTTTTTTTCTTTTTCTTTTCATTTTCAGTTCACATGTGAATGCAATTACACTGCTCAATAAGTCTGTGATGTTGCGCTTGGTAAAAAAAAAACAAATAAAACCTTCAGTGAATGTTCATATGATGCACAATTCTGACATCCTCATTTGCCACCAACTAAATTAATAATACATTAGTTTTACTTTCTTAAAATGATCTTGGTTGTAAGAATCATGTTTCTTAGAATGAGTTTTGGCCTTTTCGTTATAGTCTAATTTCATGCTTCAGTATCTAAATTGGACATCAGTCCAGACTTTGACTATGCTAGTCCATAACCTTAACTTCAGAGATTAAGCATTCAGAGGTGGACCTGCTGATTAGTGTGCCTTCCTTGGATCATTGTCCAGAGGGGTGATAAGTTAGCCATCGTTAAGCTGTGAATTGATTGCAGGTCAGAATTGCCATTGTTGCACAAAGTTACAACAAGTTGTCCAGGTGTTGACACAGCTCCAGACACTTTGAACTCTGGGTACTACGTTCTTTTTCTGACTTGATCTATTCATTCAGAAAGCTCTATTCTTGTTTTGTCAGACTACAGAAAAAAGTCCAAGACTTTTGCAAACTGTGAGATGGGCCCTTGTGTTCTTTTTCTAGCCAGAGGTTGTCTCCGTTTTTGTCCAATCCTCCAGGATGAGTCATTGTTGCGTTCTTAAAGTCATTTTGTGGGGGACATTACGGCTAATGGCTCTCAGTGCGGTTTCTGGATTCCTAAAGTCTCGTTCTTAGACGGACTTGGTTACAGAGATTTCTCTTGCTCTTCAGGTCTGACGAAAAATACT
>NW_006799988.1:1494698-1552333 GCF_000485575.1 Poecilia formosa | reverse complement strand
TAAGAAATAAATCTGTGAAAATCCTACCAAAACGCTGATTGATCTGTGATCCACAGGTTTTTTTATTGTTTTTCATCTGTACATCCTTCGACCCAAAGTTGAACAGAAACAGCAGAGGCACGATCTTGAGAAAGAACACAGGCTTTATTGTAGAAGACATTTTAGTTTTCAAGGGTAGGATCTGAAATGAACGGTACACCAGGTGAGCACCACACTACTCCCACACCGAGTTAAGCTTGTATGAATCATCGGCGCCCTCTCTGCAGCCCCTCAAATTATCCCTCTGTACAAGGTGAGTGGAGCTTACCGGCATTGTTAACATGTACAATATGAAGCTAGCAACGAGTAACAGAAGTGATGAAACTGGAAGGTGATGAGTAACTGAGTCCTTTTTATTGTGTTAACCTTTCAGAACATTTTTAAAGATTGGGATTTGGAAAACTTTTTCTTCCTCCCCCCTCCCCCGTCTCCAACCACTCCTCTCAACTTCCTTCTTCCCCATCAGTTACGCTTGCTCTTTGTACTGCTGGTGCAGCGTCAGCACGTCGGTCTGGGAGACCCGTGTCCAACCTTTGCTGTGGACGTGGTACAAGTTGACCTGCCCTCCGCTGTAGGCGTCACGGTATGTCGCCTGGTAGATGGCGCGGCGGCCCAGCTCACAGGCCTCCTCCACGCTCAGGCTGTGCCGCAGGCCGCTGTCCATTACGCCGTAGGCGTACATGGAGCCCGAGCCCACCGCGAACAGGTCGCCGCACACCCGATTGCCCTCCGAGTCGACGTAGTACAGCCCTAAAGAGAGAGGGCAAAAAGGTAGGTCGGGAAGGTGAGGAGGTGGCGTCGCGGGAGTTGCTTCTCCCGATTCAGGTGTTGCTAAAATGATGTAGCACAAAACACACAAGTCTGTAAACGCACCACACACACATACATACACATCCTCCAGAGAGAAAATAAGAGCAGCTGCAAGCCCTCCAAGTGAAGCGAGGGCTGGCAGATATGAACAGCTGCATCCTCTTCAAGTAAAATGAAGCCGACCATGGAACCTGCTGACGAGGCGCGGCCCCATAACGCCGTCTGCCCAAAGGTCCCCTTCTCTGGTTCTTATTGATTCTCTGCAAACAGGCCAAAAATTAACTATCGACCCATAACCTGAGTTGTCCAGGTAACTGCGGCTCACGCCTCATCGTGGAGGACGAGAAAATGAAAAAAACAACACTACAGCGTGCTCACATCCCGTGGATATCAGACGGGCACATTCGCAGCCATCTACACGGAGTTTGGGGCCGTGAGCTCGTCAACCCGCCCTGCTGTAAGCCCTCGAGCGACGCAACTTCTGCAACGCTTTGACGGACATGTGAGGGACAGTTCGCTCCACGCCACGCATCACGGACACATGCACAACATTTTGTTCTGAGCCGTGACACACGCTCCCCACGGGCCCGGCTCCAGAGTGACGAGCACCAGCCTGCGAGTTCGCCCACGAGCGGTGAAAAGAAGCCAGCCTGCGAAAAGGCATGGATTTCTTTTTTTTTCTTTTTTTTTTTCTCTCAGAACGCTTTTACAGAGCCGAAACCTGTGAAAACCAATCCGGGAACGCATGCAGATCAACCCCGCTCTCTGATTCTCAGCTTAACTAGTGACAGTCTATTAAAGCTCGAGAGCCACTTGCTTTCAGGGAAAAAAAAAAAAAAAAAAAAGGAAAGAAGAAAGAAAGAAAAAGAATCTTAGTATTGGTTTCAGCTGGCAAATTGCAGCTTCCTGAGCCTGTCGTTAGATTGCCATGATAATCATCCAGCGCCTGCGTGCGCACGGGGGTAATTTGCCATTCCAAGACCTGCCTGTTCCACTTGGAAACTGCGAGGGACTCGTTAAAAACATAATAGGCAGGGAAAGGGAGCTGTAAAGGCGGCCCTCTTTTGTCGAGTGGCATGCTTGATGGAAGGGGTAGTGGGGAGGGTTGAGGACTCTTTAAGAGGTCCAAGTATAGAAACGGTATAGGAGCGCACACCTGGGGCCTTTGTGGAGCCAATGTGGCTACTCTTCATAGTCTCTGCCCCCTCCAACTCTGACTCAGCCGCTGTGCGCGCTCGTGACAGAAACGGTGAGTGGAGGCAGCGGAAACGCAGTCCGCACGGTGAGGCCGCGCCGGCCGACGGAGACTTCTTCTACTTTATCAACCGGCTGACAGGTGCTTAAGGAGTCCCTTTTTAAGCAGCAGGCTGTGCAGCTGGCTGGAATAACAGTATTTAGATGTAGGTGATGAGCGCAGCGTGGTCCGTGGACGACTGCCATCCACTGGGTCGGTCCTTGAATTCGTTTAAAAAGTGAGTAGGGACAAAAAAAAAAAAAAAACTAAGTCGTTACATCACCATCTTGGGAGTGGCGGTAAAAAACCCATCTGCCACACGGGTCGTCTGACGAGGCTTCCGATCACACGGTACCCTTCTTTTCCCTAATGAGGCCCGATTATTCATATGCGACCCTATTACAAGCCTGTCCTGTCTTTGAAAGGAGTCTGTACATTACGCCCGTCACTTTTTTTTTCTCCGTTGAAATAAAAGCCGTTAACTGTACGCTGATTACAAAGTGTCATAATATGTAATGTTATTACATGGAGCAGCATTTGTCAGGCTCCTTAGCGCGGCTTTTATTCCATTTATTTAGCATGCAGCTTAAGACACTTCATCTGAGGGGAATAAAGTGCACTTGACGTGGTTGTAGTCGCCTTAATGAGCTTTCTTACCTTATAGTGATTGATTTAATTTCCCTGACATTTACCTCTCCGCTCAGTCACGAAGGCGCTGAGAGCGGACATATTTACATTGCTTGACCTGTTGAACTCATAACAGGATCCTTGTTTCCTCAATTGATTGCTGGGGATTAGGCGTGTGTCCGGCGCGTCTGTCGGCGTCAGCCTGAAGCCGTACAAGATAAAGCTGGCATTGATCGCCGTTCCATGTCGTGGCATTTATACGCGTGACCCGGAGTGTCCGAGCAGAGACCCCCGCCGCCCATCATCCGGCGGCGCTCCCACTAGCCCACAGTCCCGGGATCATTGATTTCCCATTACTGTGTCACTGTGGTGGCCTCTTTAAACACACCTTCTGATGTAGAGCCTTGCAGCGTGTGGCATCCAAAATGCATAGTGTGACATTATCAACAAGGGGAGAGGAAAAGAGGCGCTGCAGCACCATCTACTGGTCAGGAAAAGGAACTGCACATTTTTAAACCCCCTGAGAAAAAAACGCTTCCCATCTACAGCCATGCCAACACACAGTCGTGCATAAATACAAAGGAGAAAGAAAAATGACGTATGGTTTTCTCTTTTTCATAATAATAACAATAAAAAACAATTAAAAAGTGTGACATGCATTTGTTTTTAGCTCCCTGAAAAAATACTTTGCACAACTTTTTTTGCAACACCAAGTTTTCTTGGGTACATCTCCACCAGGTTTGCAGAGTCTACACCAGCAGTCCTTTTCCTATTTAAGGAGCCACTTTTGCTCCTGCAGCTATAAAATAAAACTTGCTTTGAGCTGCAAACAATGACTTTAAAAAGATGTACTTTATATATTTTATTATAAAAGGTAAAGAAAACTAAACTAAAATGTACTTCTAGTAATTTTATTATTTTCTTTTATAAAAAAGCCACATGTTCAATGCACTTGTTGCACTTACCAGGTCCTCTCTTGTCCCAGCCGCACACCATGGTGCCCATGCTGAGTCCCATGCCTTTGTACTGGTACACCATGTTGGCCAGCAGCTTCGAGGCGGCTGCCACAGAGATGCGCTCTTTGTTGCGCAGCTCGTAGATGCGGCACTGGCGGGCGAGCAGGCGCTCCCAGAAGCTGCAGTCTGCGGCGCCTCCGGCCATGGTCCCCAGGAGGTAAGGGTTGATCTCGATCACCTTCTTCACCGTCTGCGAGGCGATGTAGGAGCCCGCCGTGGCCCGAGAGTCCACCGCCACGATGACGCCATGCTGGAACTGAAGGAAACAAGGCGAGAAGACCCGTGTTATGCTCCATTCGGTAACTAATCAAGTGTTATAACACAGGAATCAACAAAATACAAATGTAGGTATGGCAACGTTGTTTAAACAATTATTGTGAAAACAACACGTATCAGGTAAATGTAAAACATGGTTCTTTTTCTCTGTAATTTCCAGCTACTAATCTTGAATCTATTTATGTTTACTAATAAAGTCCAACAAAGGAGCATTTTCAAAACTATATCATTGCTAATCTCTATTTTTCAGAGTAACGGGGAAAAAAAATAAAATATGTTGATGCTATTCATCTACTTTCATAGTACAACTGTCAGAAAAAACTGGAAACTACAATTTTAATTATTTTTAAGGAGAGAAAATGATCCAACTCCCCATGGGTGCAATCCATCTTCTGCTTCGGCATAAGATGGATTACTTTTATGTCTTTGTCTACATAAAAACATCAAATTATAGGAGTTTGGAACCTGTCCTGAGTTTGAAGCAAAGTTTTACAATAACAGAACTCAATTCAATTCATAATGCTGACTGGTGCCATGAACCTGTATTTACTTGCAAGAAATGAATATTACTCTACAAGATCATTATATAATAGTGTTTAATTTTTATTTATCTATTATATTTAGTTATCCATTTTAATTTTTATTTATTATTTGGATTGCAGCCACCTATACAGAATGATGACAAGTCCTCTTGACATTATTATTTTATTTTTTTTTTTTAAGAAGAAACATGTCACATAGCTGTCATAACAGAATAACAACACAGGTTAGAGATTTGAGACATTCACTGTCTGCTTTCTTATTGCCATAAACATCAACACAGGGTGCAGGACCCAACTATGAAGCTCTAGTTTATTTGAAGATGTAATATCATTAATTAAAAATTACAATATGGGAACAAAACGATGTACAGATTAATGTCTACTCGTAGAGGTAAAAAGGTTGGTAAAGTTACGTATGGAACTGACGGTGTTCTGTTTTGATAATATTCAGCAGTAAACCAAGTCCGTTTCTCTGCCATGAGAAAGCAGTTTTTAGCCGAGCTAGCGGCACCAAGCTAACGTTTGGGTCATTGTCTGATATGAACCGTAGCGTATGATTTAAAACAAATATAAATGTCCTTTAGGAAACATATCCAATTAGTATGACTCTAATGACAACGTCTACCAACAACAAACGATAACTGCACTTACTTTAAACGCTAATGTGGTTGTTCCGTGCAGAAACTCTATTTTCCTCTCAACGCCATCTTCATCCCCAGCGAGCAGCGAGTTCTTAACGCAAAAACTGAGACTTTCTCCCGGTCCAGCTTCAGATTCTCCTTCGTTCTGTCCGGAACCGCAGCCGAAAGCGAATGGCTGCCGATAATCAGACGAAAAATCCGGACAATCACTACTTAACACACTAGCAAGAGCCATCTTTGAAAGAGTGCGATGAGCAAGCAACTTCCGGCAAGAGCAGGAAGATTTATTCTTCATGGCTGCAAAAAATTGCACAGCGCCCCTGTGTGGTGAATGACTGAAAAAGTCAAAAATATGTCACGGCCAAACAAAGAAAAACAAAGCGAGGCTTTCGAACCTTATTTTGTGTAGACTAACTTCCAAATAATTTAATGGCTTGTTGAAGGACGTGCCCCAAAAAACACCAACCTTGCCAGAACTTGAGGGAAGATTTCCAAAACGGTATGAACTTTTGGTTATCATTTTTGAACATTCCCTGAAGTTTACTTGGAGGAACATACTCAGAAGGTTATATATTTTTCTATTCTTCAGAGAACATGGAGAGCAGGTTACCAGGAGATTCTCTCCATTAATAGTGTGACATTTAGGAATTGACATGTTCTCTACAAGTTCAAAGAAAAATATGTTTAATTTACAATGTTATCCAGAAGATTGAATAGTATTTTAGTTATGTACCCTTTAAAGAACTTTCAGGGAAATTTCATAAAGAGTCTTTGAACAATACATGCAACTTTCACAATGTTCCAACAATGTTCAGAGGACAATCCCCAAAAGGTAAATAAAAGTTGTTTTGAACTCTTTCTAGAAAATCGGTAACGTTCTATAGAGGTTCATTGAAGTTTATCTACAACTTTGATTATGTTACCTCTAGAATACCCTTACAATGGGTTCAAAAATTCCTTGAATGTTCGCTACCATTTTCCTGATGTAACATTTAGGGAATTTAACTTTAGGGAATATTCCTTAAAGGTTGGATAAACATTATAAGCTTCATAAAGTACCCTTAAAAACTAGAAGAGGTTTACCACAACTTATAACTACTTTTTGATCAGCCTAGGTGCATAATTTTTTTCTCCAAAGCCCAACACAGTTCCCTTGTTTGCTCTAACTGCTTTCTATTGTATCTCTCTTTTTCTTTTCTCTTCTGCGTTTGGACCTCCTCTCCAACTCTCTGTAATATTCTTCTTTCAGGTCCTCCCTTGGTCTTTGGATCCAGCCCTGGGCATCGATGTGAAAAAGATCCACATTGTTTCCAGTGTAGGCATCCCTGTGAGTGGCTCTGAAAACGGCTTCTCTTGCCAAGGAGATGGCTTCTTCTTTACTCAAACTCCAACTCAGACCCCCATCCAGGACTCCATAAGCATAAGGAGACCCTGATCCAACAGAGATGATATCTCCTTGCAGTCGGGCGCCATCGCTGCACACGTAGATAACCCGTGGGCCACTGGTTGGGGATAGCGGATCTGCTGCTGAAGTGTTGCCGACACTGCCTGAAGAGCTTACATCAGTCACAAAAGATTGGTTGCCAAAGTTGTGAACCAGCCCAGTGCTCCCTTCTTCCTTTTCCCAACCACACAGAGTGAGTGCCACACACACATCAGTCCCTTTAAATGGATGCAACATACAGGAAAGAAGCTTGGCAGAAGCTCTTATGGAAAGTCGACGCTTATGCCGCAGCTCATACAGTCTGATCTCTCTGATCAGGATGCGTTCCCAAAGCATGCAGTCTGCACCGCTGCCTGAGGAGGTGACCACTAAATGGGAGTGAATAGGGGTGATCTTGTGTACAGCCGGACATGCAACAAGGCCACCCGCACTGGCACGTGTGTCTGCTGCTGCAATTACACCACCTTGGAAAATAAAACCCAAGGTTGTTGTTCCATGAGACAGAGAGAAAGGCCTTTGCACGGTCAGCACATGGTTTGGCGGTCCGAAACGAGACGTGCGTCTGCTGATGAATGGGGTGGCTTGTGGGAAAGGTGGCATGAAAATGTGCTGTGGATCCCCACAGTTTGTCTGAGATGTCTTCAGTCTTTCCAACTCAAGGTTGTGGTAATCTGTCTCCAAAGCTGGAAAAGGAAACAGTTGCTGCGCAGGCTTGTCTTTGAAGCAACAAATATCTTCCAGAGCCATATTAGTATTAAAAAAAAACAAGCTATGAATTGCTGGGTTGATCACATAATCTGTAGATCCTTTCAGTTAACATAGAAGATCGGTAGTCCACAAGAAAACCAAGCAATAATCAGACAAAGCCATATGTTTTCCAACCACAGCTAGGGTTCTGATGAAGAATCATTCCCAGGAAGTCCACTTTTTCATCTGCTCCTAAGGGTGCCCTTTTATCCTTTTATAGCTCTAACAAATGTTGCAGCTTGCACCGCACACACGCACAAACATATCTGTAAGCAATGTTTCACTCTTCTTGCTGTGAATTTGATATGCAGTGAAGCCTCTTTCTGCAAAGCTTTCATTCTGAGAAGAGAGTGTGATTGTGTAGATGTGTGTGTGTGGTGAGTGGGTTATCTAGTTATGAAACAGTTACACTTTTTATTTTGCTTTCATTCAGCAGATAAAAGCTTTGATTTTTATTTATTTATTTTTTTGGTTTAGCTCTTTTTGTATTATGATTAACTTTTCGTGTATTAAGACTAAAAATATAGAGAGCTTTTTAAAATCATAATTCTATATTAGGATATTGTTAACTAGTTAAATTAGAGTTTTCACTTTTCCCTTGACATTTATCAAAAACTTTTTTCATATGTATGGTTTCATTAATTAATTAATTTTATTTTATTTTTATTTTATTTATGTCACTGAATTAATGGAAATGGGGGGGAGGGGTGGAATCCTGGCACTGGATAATTATCGCGGTAATTTACGGGATATGCAACCGGCGTCCTTGCGGAGCCATTTTGGCTCTGAATGCCTTCACATTCGATACTTTTCCACGTCCTTTTGGATCCAAAATGGCGCCAGTTTCCCTAGCGACGGGGCAAGATGGTCCCCCCATTCAGTCGGATAGAAGCCATGGCGTCTGTTAGTACGGGGAGCAGAGTGTCCTGTGGGAGAGATTTGAATTGCGTGCCAGAGATAGCTGACACGCTAGCTGCGGTCGCCAAACTCGGGTGAGGAGAGTGTTTGACTCTGCGTGTCAGTTTTCAGCCGTAATAATACGTCTCGCCTTGTTATTTTTTGTGTGAGAGCGGGATGCTGGCTAAGCTAGCCGGCGAGTTCTCAGCACGTGCCCTCATTACAACGATGCTTGATGATCCTCTGAAGTGTTTATAGCAGCAGCGTGGGCTGTTGTGCTCAATATTTCCTCGCCTTTTTAAAACGTATTCTATTAAGTGCCTTTCGCTTTTCTCCGGGCTTCTATTTTAAGCATGTCGGTGTTATTTAAGGTTCATTTTCCTCCTCAGGTTTGACTTCCTGTGCATGCCCCTGTTCCATCCGAGGTTCAAGAGAGAGTCTGAGTTGGAGCCCGCTAAGTCCAGACCCGGGGCCCAGACCCGTTCAGACCTGCTGCTTTGTGGACGAGGTTAGTCTGTATACCACAGCAAAGCTAGGAGATGTACTTTCTTCATTTACAGTTAAAAATATAACAGGCCATTTTCGTACTCTAGGGAATTCCTCAGATTTCTTATTTAAAGTTTGAACTGAGTAATGTTTAACCGTGTCCAGTAAAAAGCAAATCTAATGCTGATTAGGAAATTAAGTTGAGTTTCAAGGTTTTTCCGCTCTTTTTCAAAGAACTGTATAGTATGCATTTCATGTTGACTAATACTTTTAATGCTATTAATATTAGATCATGTAAAACAGCTTAACATTAGTCATGAACATGAAAATGTTCACTATGCAAAACTAAAGGCATCAAAGTATCTAATTTTATGACCTAGTTATGCTCAAACTGAGTTAAACATGAATTCTAGCAACTATTTTCTATTTAACTTTTGGACAAAAATCCCCTGTTTGCCCTAAAACCTAACCTAATATCAATAATTGATATTTCTAAAACTAGTTAAAAAGCCATGCATACGCTTTTTTAAAAGAAATTGATTTACGTCTATTTCTCAACATGTACGTGCTCCGCTTTAGTCGATACATCTTCTTAAAATTGCTCGTAATTTTGACTTGACTATTGTAAACAGCTGTGAAATCAGATTGAACTTGCACTGCTTTCAGTTTCATTGTAAACTGCTGATTTAAAATAAAACAGACCTACATCCAAATAAAGAAGGTAACTTTGTAGAATAATTCATTTTCATTAATCTTGTAGGTCTAGGAACACAAATACTGTGATCATAAATCAGAGAGTCGGATACCTTGGTGTGATATTTCTGTGTTTCGACGAATAATGAAGCCAAATACATCCCGGTTTCCTATCAAAGTGGCGTTAGTGTCTGCTAATACGCACTGTACACGTACATTCTCCATAACACGTTAGTGACCCGTTATAGCTTGACCCGTTAGTGTGACATTGTATCAGAAACCAAATCTATAAAGTTATTCTTCCATCTAGACTTTTTTTGTTCCACACTTTCTGTTCTTGCCACTCACAGGAATCTAAATATTTAAATTCCTAGTTTTGTCTTGCTAATTTTCTGTTTTTTGTATGTTTCAGCATAGTTTGTCAGATAACAAAATTTTGCTGGACAATGAATTGCCCCAGAAGTTATTGCGACAAATGATAACGTTGTTGTTTTGAGACCATTTCCAAGTAATGTAACAGTCATTGCACGATAATGCATGAACACATTTCCGAAGATTAAAAAACTTTAAATTCTAACAGACATTTAACACTGAAACAGGAAGACATTAAAAATATCCAAAACAAAACAAGAGAAACCAGAAGTAAAATGAATTATGAAGTCTCCGCAAATAAAATTGTCTTTCAAAATAAGGGCTAGTTGAGACCAATTTAGCAGACTGAAGACTTTTGTCATCCAGTTTTTGGTAGAAAAAGAGAGAGGAAAACGATGAAGCGATTAATTGATTTGTTGTTTACTGCGACAGGTCTAAGCATTGTGTTTTTTATTTTTACTTGTGTATGTAAAGGTTGTAAATGACCAAATCAATAAATCAGGCTATCTAGAATGAGAGAGCCACTGATAATTTAACATTTAACACAAAAGTTAATGCAGATAAAACTGGGGTGACCTGGCATGTTTTTTTTTTTTTTTTTTTTTTTTAAACAATAAGTTGGCTGTTCTCTGTCTTTTTGTAGACTGGAATACTCTGATTGTCGGGAAGCTCTCCCAATGGGTCGACGCGGATTCAGAATTAGAGACGGAGCGGAGGAACTCGGAAGCTGTACGTTCCTTAGTCTGAACATTTCTCACTTCCTTTGCATGCTGTGAGGCTGGCAGTTCCTTTGTCTCATCAGAGCTCCTCTCTGTTTGCATCTGTCGTCACTTTCTCCTCTCATCTTTTTTTGTTTTTCTGCGTTTCTCTCCAGGCTCTTGCACAGGAACTGAACTTCTCAGCCTACCTGGGTCTGCCTGTCTTCATGATCCCTTTGAAGGGCCCCAATAATGCCAATCTAGCCCGAATGCTGCTAAACCACATCCACACTGGACACCACACCTCAAACGTGAGACACAGCATCGGGGCATCCGGCGGAAGCCTGCAATTGGATTTGACGCATCCCTGCTGCAGTCCTGGCTTTAACCCCAGCTCCTCTTTCTGTTGGTTAGTTCTGGATCCGTGTCCCGTTGGTGGCCCCAGAAGACATGCGGGATGACCTGATCGAGAACGAGCCGACCGCTTGCTTAGACGAGACGAGCGCGGATGAGAAAACCTGGAGCTGGTTAGCTTTATTCTGCCCCCTCATCAGCAGGAGCGCTGAATTAAATGAAAACTGCGGCTCAGTTTCTTTATCAATCTTTGTTTTTTCAGGTGGCACTCATTCAGAACCCTCTGTGATTACAACAAGAGGATCTGTCTCGGTGAGAGAACTTGCTGCCACGCAGCAAATTAAAGCATTACAAGTACTTCAGACCCTTTTCTTTTCCCCCCTACTGAGAATGTGCTCGTTTTCTATTCCTGCAGCGATTGAAGTGGGAGCCGACATGCCGTCAGACGCTGTGATCGATAAGTGGCTCGGAGAGCCGATCAAAGCAGCCGTGGTTCCCACTAGCATCTTCCTAACTAATAAGAAAGGCTTCCCTGTTTTGTCTAAAGCCCATCAGAGGATAATCTTCCGGCTTTTTAAGGTCCGACATCAAAGCTCCCAGCGGTTTGGTTGATTATCCAAATTTCATAGTTTCCTTTTTAACAAAAACACACTCTTGCCTTTCCAGTTGGAGGCTCAATTTATCTTCACAGGCGCCAATCGGCACACTGAGAAGGACTTCAGGTCCTACCTGCAATACCTGGAATACCTCAACCAGAACAGGCCTGCGCCTAACACCTATGAGCTGTTTGCCAAAGGCTACGAAGACTACCTGCAGTCACCTCTACAGGTCAAC
Source organism: Poecilia formosa (assembly GCF_000485575.1). Lineage (NCBI taxonomy): Eukaryota > Metazoa > Chordata > Actinopteri > Cyprinodontiformes > Poeciliidae > Poecilia > Poecilia formosa. The sequence continues at coordinate 1,540,623 of NW_006799988.1, read as the reverse complement.
ACCTCCACACTGTCCTCACTTCTTTTATTTTCTTTAATCAGCTTTTTGACTCGCAGCGAAGTTGATTTCTTGTTTTTTGTCCTTCATTTAGCCCCTCATGGACAACCTGGAGTCTCAGACATATGAAGTATTTGAGAAGGATCCCATTAAATATTCTCAGTACCAACAGGTGAGCCAGTGGACGAATGTTGTTTTGTATTTTTAAGGAGGCTGTGGGCATTTATCATGGTTAATTTATTGTGAAAAATTCTTGTCATGACAAGAATTTTGATTTATTTTCTCAATAAATTGCAGTTGTCGATGGTAATTGGAATAAAAAATTAACAGTGATTGGGAATATTTTTCACATTTTCTCCACTCCTTGTTCCATGAGAACATCAATAAATATCGGTAAATTTGAAAACACACTTAAAAGCAGTTACAGAGAGCATTTAGTGATATGAATCTTAAGTATATTGTAAATGGAAATATTTTTCAAGAATGAGGTTTGACTGCTGTGCCATGCAGTCACAGTCACATGTTGGCTGCACATCCTTACATTCATGTATCTAAAGTTAAGGCCTTAAAACACTTTAAACTCATTTTTAAAAAAAAGTAAGTTAGCCTCAAATACGTTGATCACAGGTCTTGAATCTTGTTTTGACAGGACTACATGATCTTATATTCCATGTAATTTTGTTTTCCCGCAAGGCTTTTTAAAATGTGCATGGTGAGAAAGGGAAAACATTTATTGACATTAAACTGAATCTACATAACGCTTGTATCTAAAATGTTTTTTGTGCAGAATGGCACATTTGTCTAATAGTCTTAATTTTCTTTCAGGCTGTATATAAATGTCTTTTGGACAGAGTACCAGAGGAGCAGAAAGACACTAACGTTCAGTAAGTAAGATGTTCTTATATTTGTATGAAATTACAGTTAGGACTCTTAATTGAGCTGGGTAATGATTTGTAGCTCAGTCAATGCTCCCCTCCACCCTTCATTACCATCATCCTGTAATACTCTTGGTTAAAAAAAAAGAAACGTAGGGAGGCATTATGTTAGAAATTCACTGGAGTTCAATGGATTTTATGTGATGGAACAAGAGAAAATAACCGGATACACATTCATACAATAAATATCAGTCAGAATCTGCATCTTTCATTAGCAATAAGGTACACTTGGCTGAATTATTCACCTGAAATAACGTCAGGCTGATTGTAAGCATCACTGGTTCTGGAGAAAAGTGTTTTCAAAGATCTGTCAGCATCATCAGAATGTCAGTCAGACTATTTTCTCCACTTTTTGTTCCAAGACAGAATCAATAAAGATCAGTAAATTTGAACATTTTGTTTAAATGCGGTTACTATGTGCAGTTTATGTCACACTTCTTTAAGTGGCGTCCTGAAGATGCCTGTTTCAAATGGACATGTTTTTCAAGAACAGTATTTGTTGTTAGTATATGTCATGAATGCTGTGCCATGCATTCACAGCCATACGGTTACCTAAAAAGTAAATAGTAATTTTTTTTTCCCTCATAATTTTTGGCATTATCACAATAGTACCACAAACACTTTAAGGTGTATGAAGCACCAGAAGTGTCTGATAATTTTTTTTTTTGTCGGTTTAGGGTGTTGATGGTGTTGGGTGCAGGAAGGGGTCCTCTGGTCAATGCATCCCTGCGTGCTGCCAGACAGGCAGACCGAAAGCTGAGAATATATGCTGTTGAGAAAAACCCCAATGCTGTAATCACGTGAGTAGAGCTGCTTCATTTTTCTGGAACGTTTAAAGGACGTAACTGTTTAACTTAAAGAGCTTCTTTTGTTCAGATTAGAGAACTGGCGCTTCGAGGAGTGGGGCGACCAGGTGACCGTGGTGTCATGTGACATGCGGGAGTGGGAAGCGCCAGAGAAAGCCGATATCCTCGTCAGCGAGCTGCTGGGCTCGTTCGGCGACAACGAGCTCTCACCCGAGTGCTTGGATGGAGCGCAGCACTTTCTCAAAGGTACTGATACCGAAGCTTCCTACAAACCTCCACATCTCTCCAGGATGTGCAAGAACTGGATGTCTGCGCATCCTTAAAAAGTCTTAAATTCATTTAAAAAAAAAAAAACAAGTTGGTTTTAAACGCGTTAATCACAGGTCTTACATTTTGTCGTGGCAGGGCTGTTTAGTGTCGTATATTCAATGTAATTTGTTTTACCGCTGGACTTTTCCATCAGGCAACAATTTGAGTCGCCTGTAGACATCTAAATGACATTCTGCCGCTAACTAGCTGCTATAGCCTTGATAGCTAGCTGGCTTTTTTGTGCTTATCATGGTTAAGTTAAAATTTATCACCAGTTCACCAGATGACATCCAACTCATCATTGGTTCATGAACCACTGATGCTAACTTGTATAATGCTATACTTATTATGTCAAAAAGCTTAGTGTTACAGGGGTTAAGACTGTAGAGAACCGTTTTCCAGGGTGATGAGCAAAAGCTGCTACCAAGAGCCACAAACAGACTCCAGAAATGTCACAGTTTTGATGTGGCAGTGGCAAAAGATCCCCAGAAAAAAAGCCAGTGCTGCTTCTGCCACTAATCTAATCCAACATTTGGTGCGACACAAACTCTGATGTTGAAGGTGTTCTGGTTTTAGAACACGTTGGACAAGCTTCAGTCTTACCAGGTCTTAGTGGTCTTAAACAGTAATAAATTTGAGTGGGTGAAACCCTGAAGAAGCATTTGTCTCGCTTCATTACCTTCACCGCTTGGTTGCGTCGTGTATCATTTTTCTTTCCTCTTCAATGCAGACGATGGAGTCAGCATCCCCTGTTCCTACACGTCCTACCTGGCTCCCCTGTCTTCCTCCAAGCTGTACAACGAAGTTCGAGGGTGCCGGGAACGCGACAAGGACCCAGAGTGTCATTTTGAGACACCATACGTTGTGCGACTCCATAACTTCCACCAGCTAGCGGAACCTAAACCCTGCTTCACTTTTACACACCCCACAAAAGGTAGACACTTAACAATGTCATTGTATAACATTTCAAAACACACAATCTTGTTGTATTTTAGCTTACCTTGTCCCTGCTGTAGACTGTAGAATATTATCACAAGACATTATTAAAATGAATGTTTATCTTTTTTTTTTTCTCAGACATGAACAATAACCGGTACCAGTGTCTTCGCTTCTCTGTGGATTGCAACTCTGTGCTCCATGGCTTTGCAGGCTACTTTGAAACCACTCTCTACAAAGATGTCACACTTAGTAAGTTAGAGTGAAGAAGAAGTAGTAATGGTCGGCAATTGATGCAGTTTAATTCATGAACTCGTTTGTTGCAGGTATAAAACCAGACACGCATTCACCTGGAATGTTCTCCTGGTTTCCCATCCTGTTCCCCCTCAAAGTGAGTCAGTTCCACACGGGTCGAAATTTAAAAGTTAGATTTAAGGAGTAAACATCCTTTCCTTTTTCTGACAGCAACCCATCTCTATATCCCGAGACGACGACATCGCTGTGCGATTCTGGCGCTGCAACAATGGGAAGAAGGTTTGGTACGAATGGGCCGTGACGGAGCCCTCCTGCTCTGCCATCCACAATCCAGCCGGCCGCTCCTACACCATCGGCCTGTGAACATGAAGAGTCAGCACACCTGTCAGACATCCACCTGTTTGTTGTTTTTTTTTTTAGTAAGACTTTATGGTTGTTTGAGCCTCTTTTTATAAATCCACGGTAAAACTTGGACTTGTGATGTCCCACGTTGAGTCTGTAGAGAAATAATAAATGAACCGATTCCCGTAGATCGGCCGTCGCCTGTAAACACAACCGAGCTCACCGAGGGCCATCCACTTTTAGCAACTCTCATTAGTCCTAACTGTTCAGGTTACAAACAGTTCCTGTGCACATGTACATTCAATCCAACTGGACCTATGCCTTATCAGACACATTCCACATGATCCATAAAATGTCAGAATAATGTCCATACACTCTTCAGTGCCGGAGGTGTGGGGGAGAAAGTTACCGTTTTCTGCTCACCTGTTATACGTCCCTATGTTGTTTGAACATTTTCAATAAAAAAATACACTGTACTGTTTTCAGTTTGCAGTTATTTCAGTATGGCTTGTAACTGGAACATCGTCAGCTTTTGATGAAAAGAAAAATGTGGTTTCAACAGACGAAATATGGTTCAAAAAGAAAAATACAGGAGGCAACTTGGAGCAGGAGAGGCAGGCTTTGGAGGAGAAAAAGACCCTGCTGGCTGCAAAAGAAGGATTTAAAGTACATGGATAAACAGCTGAACAGGACAATGATATATTTAGAGGAAGTTAGCATGGAACTGGAAGAGAAAGATTAAGAATGAGTTAAAGAAAAAGGTGAAAGACGCCGAAGAAAGCAAGAAGACGCAAGCACACAGACAATGCCTGGAGAAGGAAGTCAAAAGCCTGGAGTCACACCCCTCAGCTCTTCCCAGGCCACCTTTTGATTTTCCGTTTTCTCAAAATCCAATAAAAACTGCTCTTCCTCAGTGATATAATTTGTTCTCTATAAACCTTAACTTTATCCACAACAATCTGTCTTTCTCTGAACATTATGAGTATGCAAAGCCATCTCCGATACCGATAAAAGTATGAGCCGATATCGAATCGATTCGGAAAATTCAGAAACAGAAAAGAAGAACCAAGAGCTTAATTCAACAAACAGACTCAGCCGAACACCAAGAACTGGTCAGTCTGATAGTTATTCAGCATCGTACGCAATAAGTTTGGTTTGAAAAGACAGTCTGCTGGACATATTTCTCTATGCATTAACACGTCCCCAGCCTACAGAGATCATGCAAACAAAACTACAAACAATATGAACAGAAGGTGCCAATTTATGAATTAGCCAGATGCCCATAGACTTTCTGAAATTTACACTCGCCACAGAAGAGTTGCAGATTTCCACTCATGCCCGAACTACACACAAAGCGAGAATAAGTGTTTACTCTAAGTACACTAATCCCTCATCAACCAGATGATTTGGCTGCTGCTAAATTATGCCTGAACTTGATGAATGGATTAACTGAAAGCGAGGACTTCTCAATTAATATTTCCTCTGTCTTTATGATCCTGTAGTTGGGGTTAAAAATGTGAAATGAAGCACTGTGCTGAAAGATGAGTGGCTATATTCTTCATTGCTAAATATGCACACAAAATGTCCTTTATATAAGCTCCTCAACGTTATGAAGTTAAAAATGCTGATTCAGCTGCTTAGAAAAAAAAGAAAAAAAAGAAACTGAACTCAGCGAGTGTCCTTCTGTTTTATCCACTGCTGCTTGGCTGCCTCCTTCATTTCTGGGCTTTAATGTGCAATTTGGGGTCTGTTTCAAGGCTCGGCTCTTAGTTGCTTGGTGTAAATGAGTGCAGTCCTCTGGGTGTTACATCATTAGCTGTTGGCACGGAAACGCATAAATACTCATGTTCTCAGCAGATTTGAAAAAGGACTGAGAATAATATTTATCCTTCTGCATTTAACAACCATGTGAGCCTCGTTACATGGGTTTTGGTCAGCTGTTTGTGTTTGTGGTCTCATAATTACACAAACTGTGTGTTTTTTCAACCGTTCCCTTGGCTGATAAGTGGAAACAACACACAAGCACCATCTGGCTCCTCTCTCAGGACTTAACAGCTTTTGGTGCTGCCTCTCAGACTGTTTTTCTTTTCTTTTTCTTTTTTTTTGCGCTACTCCTCATCGGCTTTGTGCTTTGGCCACGATTCATGTCACACACCACATAAAAATCGACTTCTCTTTATTTGTGTCATGTGGCTATCCTGTGTTTTCCAAAAATATATTTTGCTCCCTCTTTAGGCAGTTCCAGGTGTAAAATAAATAAATAAATAAATAAGAAAAAAATCAAATGTATTCCATAGTCAAAACAAAATGCAGATGTAACTTTATTTTTAAAACAGTTTGCAATAAAACATGATTAATATGATGTTTTCCATGAGAAATAAGTGCTACTTTTGAAGAAAGTCACTTTTTCCGACACAGTGGACCTGTTTTTGGTGACACAACTTGACGATGTTTCGACAAAACATTAGGTTGCAGAACTGTGTTGACATGCATGATGTCTATAGTTTTTTATCTTTTTTTTAAAACATTTTTTGGCTCTAGAGGCCTTTATTTGACAGGAAAGTGGGCATTGAGAGAAGGGGGAAGACATGCAGCAAAGGTCGCCAAGGCCGGGAATCAAACCTGCAACAGCTGCATCAAGGACTAAGGCCTCCATATGTGGGCGGTGCTCAACCCCTGCGCCACCACAGCACACCCCCTGGTTTTTATCATATTTTATATGAGTCCAGAACTGCCTGCAAACCAGCTGCCGTGAACCTTCTTACTTATTTTGTCCCACCTGGTGCTGCGGTCAACCTAGGGCGTCAAGGCAACAAGCTTGTTTGAAGCCGTGCAGAAATTGTGGCACCTACCTGAATGCTCTCAGAATTTTAGTGCTTCAAATTAGCATTTATTGGTAATCCCACTATGTTGAATAATAGGAATATTAATCTCACTACAAGGCACTCTTATATTCAACCAGAGGGTGCCGGTTTGTTACGTGTCCAAGCCGCACTCAGGTGCTTTTTTTCCCCTCAACTTCTTCTTTCCTCTTTCTTTTCATTGATTTGTATTTCCTTTTATGTTTCTTTTGATTTCAGACATATAACAAAATATAATTAATATGAACTTGACAATGGAGAGCAGAAGTTGTAAAAAAAAAAAAATCATGAAATGTGCTTTTTAAGCGTCCAGCTGCAACTATACAAATGTATAAATGGTTTCAGTTCCCCGGGCATCCCCGGGCTGCCCTGGCTCCTTCGTGAAGTGTCTGTGTGTTGTCCTGCATGCAGTGCAGTGAAACCGGAATTAGGCTGCCTCCCTTCCCCTCATCAATGTTTTATCCACCGCCTGAAGAGCCTGAGCACCAGAGGGTGGAGCTCGCCCACAATAAGTGATCAAATTACGGAAGTCATGCACAGGTATGATAAGCTGAGGTGGGTCAAGACGGCTGTTAAGAATGAAAGAGAGCTATTGGTTTTGCTTTCAAAATAAAAGCCCGAGTGTGGCGATTCTTGTCAAAACACCGTTTTATATCTTAGGAGTTTGATGCACATATGATGGCAACATCATATGGCAACACCACAACTCTTAAAGCCACATATCTACATAATCTGAAGGGGGGGGGAAGTTTGTAAGACATTGACAGAAGTTATATGCGTGATACATTTTATAAAGTTTTCTTTGTTTTTGCATGCAATATTGAACATTTTACAAAATATTTAATGTTCTGCTATTGTCGTTGCCTTATTGTTTAGGAACAAAAACTTCACAACAGAGGCTTGTATTTTTGTGGAGTTGCACATGTTTTGTGCACATGACAAGAAAAAAAACCCTCTGGCTAATACATTATGAATGTACATCGCCAGATTTCACCAAATACAAAGTTTTTACAAAGTACAATCTAGATAAAAACTGCTCATTCTGCTGATCCTGTGTTTTATCACATCATAGCAGGTACACGAATCAAATTAAGCTGCTAGCATTAGTGAGCACTAAGACAACTTTTGACTGACCTTGATTTTGATTCTGAATCATTTCAGATGCATTTTAATTGCAGGTGGCTCAACTTCATTTATGACACTCAAGACGACCTGGAGGTCATGATGTAAACCGTCAATAAAGGTTAGTGGCGACTCAAACAGTGATGATGATGATAGGTTTTTTTTTCTTTTTTTGCAGAACTTTTACTTGCTCATACCTATTTATATTCCTGTTTGAATGTACTTAGTTTCTGTGAATACTTACCACTTGAATGAACACACGTCTCATTTGGCTTGTTTCATTTAATATGCCAGTGTGAGGGCATTCCAATAGTGTGAACTCATACTCCTTAAACCAACTTGAGCATTTTTTTCTCTTTCTGGCAGCTGAAGAGATTATTATTTTCTTTTTTTCCTACTTCTTCTATCTTGTGTTGTCTGGAATGATGGCCAGTGGCCTTTGGTAAATTTATTTTTTCTATATTTTCAGCATGTTGCTATTGGAGAACATATCAAAGAACATACATAATATAAAACAATGACAAAAAACTGAAGTGGGATTGTCCAAGTTTGATCAGTTAGTATAAAAAAGGCTTTGAGAAAACCTTATAGTTTTCTATCATTAAGCATAACAATACCAACAGGTACAAAGGAGACCCTGTGTGCATTTTACATTAATGGAGATGATACCAGCTGTATTGCATGTGCATGTTTTGTGGAGCTAATTAGTAGGGCTGGCCTCATTATAAATTTATAATAAAATCTGACCATTCCAGTCTGCCCCAATCCTTTTCACACACCTGTTCCACCAGTTTGATTGTTGCCTTGTTTTCCTGGGGGGAAAAAATGCAGTATTCTCACACTTGGTCACAACGTTTTGCTACAGCCCTACAAAGTACAAAATCATCAATTGTAGGAGAAATTGGGTTAAAAAGAAGGGAATGAGTAAAAAAAAAGTACTTTTTTGATTAAAAAAAAGTAGGCTTGAGGTTGTTCGAATAAAGCTGTTTAAAAAAAAAAACCTGTAGATAAACAACTAACAAAAACTCGACAAAGATTTTAAAGTTTAGTTGATTTTACAGAAAACTGTGGCTACTTCATTAAAAAAATTCCAACACAAATTGTTTTATTTTGAAGGATGAAACAGGAAGTCCGGTGATTACAGTCTTTGTTTTGACGTCACCTGCATGGATAGACGGTATTTGGGTTTCCAGCCAACTGAATGCGGCCGAGTGTTGGAGGGGGTCGGTTAAACAACGCTTTATTTTTTCAAAATACAAACATTACTATCGAGGTAGGTCGTCGTTTTGTCACGCAGACGTAATGTCGCAGTGGGTTAGCTTGCTCTTGTAGCCCAGCTGTCTCCTCAAGGCTCTGACAGCATCCAGCAGCAGGTTAGCTCGGTCCAGTCAGTCTCTGGCTCTGCTCACTGACCTGCAGCATCGACTGGGGCGGTGTGTGGATATGTAACATTTTGACCAAATTGGTAATGTTCTAGTTTTTGACGTCAAAGTGATATAACTGGGGGGAAAAATGGCAGTTGTTATTAGAATGACTCAGGGTGTCACCGGATACAACACACTTCTAAGCTTTAATGGGGGCTGAAATGTTTTTGTGAGAAGCACACCATGTTTTTTTTCTGCAGTTTGATTTTTTTAAAATTATTATTATTATTTCTGTTTGTTTTTACAATGCAGATTGAATTTAGTACATTGTAGTAACTCTGTCATTCGCCCACACACAGCTGGACGTGTGGAAACAGGAAGTGAAACACAAACTGACCTGAGAGATCTCTGAAAATAGTTTGTCCTGGGATCACCTTAATCTGAACAGCTGAACACAAAACAATAACCCATTTAACGTCTCTCTCTTCCTCTCTCCCTCGGCCCAACGTCTCCCTTGCACGCCCGCAGCCATGTCTCCATCAGTCCCGCTGCAGGAGATGATCCGAGCCATCAGGTCAGCCAGGACCCAGTGTGAGGAACGGGGGGTCATCCAGAGAGAGTGTGCCGCCATCCGGGCCCAGTTCAGACAAACCGACAATGGCGGGCGGTCGCACAACCTGGCCAAGCTGCTCTACGTGCACATGCTGGGCTACCCTGCTCACTTTGGTCAGGTGAGGGGAGATTTAGTTAATTCCTGTCATGGGGTTTTGCGTGGGCTGAAGTGTGGGAAACCATCAAGTGTCTGCTTTCACTTCATGCCGACTTTCGCAAAGTCCAAGTCCAAAGAGAAGTGAGGCACCGAGAGGTGTTATTTGTGTGATAAAGCAGAACGTCCACGCCCCTTCCACATGTTGCCATTTTACAAGCATAAGCTTCAATGTCTTTTCTTGGGATTTCGTTTATAAATCTGAAGCGGAACAAAAGGTTCTCATCGTACTTAGTCACTTTGAGTCAAGACTTTGTGAAAACCCTTTCTGCTCCCACTTGGAGATTATTTTGGTAAATGTCTCTACCTGTTTCGCACATCTAGAAACTAAGTTTTTGTCCCGTCCCTCATTTAGAAAAATAGGTCACGCTCAGTCGGATCCGTTCAAGATCGATTGTAGACATCAGGAGTTAATTCTTACCACAAATTCTCTGTTGAATGTTCGGGTGTCCAACTCTGGGCTATTGGGTGTCTGTCAGTCGTTAAAACGTATTAAATTAAGGCCTTACAATATCTTATAATCATAAAAAAGTAAGTGGGTCTTACATACGTTGATCACAGGTCTTAAAATTTGTGTTGACAAAACTATTTAATCATATAGATTCACATACGTATACATATTTGTTTTTCTCCTGAGACTTTTCTGTCAGGTAAAATTTGAATCGCTCTCAGACATCTACATTGGACGGTTGAGGCTACTGCTAACTCACTGCTAACATACCCTTCGCTAGTTCACAAGCTGTTTGTCTTAGGTAAGTGCAAGTTTATTGCCAATTGGATGGACGCACTTTGTGCATTTCTGTGAAGACAGAGGTCTTAAGTTTAATTCATAATGGTCTTAAAAAGTCTTAAATTTGAGTTGGTGTAACCTGCAGAAACCCTGAGCTACCTTCCTGCAGGTTTTTAGACTCATTCCTTCTCCAACATGCCTGAATCAATCGATTCCAGGCCGGGTTCTGCAGAGCTGATGAGGAAGATCAGAGACATGGCTCAGACGTGTTGAAGCAAGGCTGCATCTCGAAGTTGCGAGAGTTGCTGTAAACCGGAGATCTTCTGGTTTTCTTTCAACAGCTGCTTTCGTAAAGGGTGTGTTTGCAGAGCGCAGCACGATTGGGATATCGTTTTACTACTGAAAACCTGCTTAATTTTCTGTCCATTTCACATTTTTGTGCGACTTTGTTTTGGTCTGTCACATAAAATTCTTTTTCTAACATGACAAAGTGTGAAGACTTTTCCAAGACGCTGTAGTAAGTGGTTGATCTTAGTCCCTTTTTTTCTGTTATCTGAACAACGTGAATTGTGTTTAATTCCCGCAAGCAAAACTTGTCAAAGATCAACAAATCTCCTGTAAGTAGGCCACTGACTCTGTCGTTTCCACGCTCAGACTACCGAGTCTCCTCTGCTCAGAGTGATGAAAGAGCAAAGATTTTTGCCTTTGGGCTTCAGCAAAGGGGTCAGTGTTTCAAGCAACTCCACACTTCACAGAGTCGTTTCTTTTTCTTGTGTAGATGGAGTGCGTTCGGATGATTGCCAGCCCGCGCTACAGCGAGAAGCGCGTGGGGTACCTGGGAGCGATGATGCTGCTGGACGAGAAGCAGGATGCAAGCCTGCTCATCACAAACTCCATAAAGAAGTGAGGAGAACTCTTACTAACTGCACTGTATGTAATAGGATCTGCGTTTATATTCATGCAGGGAGAAAAACACTTTTTGTGTTGGTGCATTTCCTCTTCGTACGGCTAACCGTCAGTGGTTGGTCAGAATAAAGTTATAATCACACATAGTGCTGTGGAAAGGTAGTTAGTCTCTTACGTTTTTCTGTTTTTCTTACGCTTCAGTGTTTCAGACGATCAAACACATTTTAATATGAAAATCTAATAACTGGTTGTGTCGCCCATGGCAACAAGAACTCCCATTAAGTGTTTGTGAAAGCTGGCAATCAGCCTTTAACTAAATTTCTTCCCAGGATGAAAGGGTTTTCGATTAAGAATGGCCCGTTTAGCATCACACGACAGCATCTGAGTTAAAATCGAGCCATGACTTGGACTAGGCCACTCCCAAACCTCCATTGTGATTTTTATTTTGCGGAATTAACTTGTAGGATTTGCGACGGACTGACGGTCACGCATTTTCAAGAGTGAAAGTGTTGATTCCACCTTTGACGGTAAAAAAAACATCAGCCTAGATCACTACGCTCCCTCCACCATGTTTGATGTTTTTCTCCTAATTTCTATATTAAGATTATTAGATGTAAGTACAGATGTAACTGTTACAGAATATTTACCGAAAACGATTAAGAAGATATTTTGTTTTGTTTTTTTTCTTGGTAAACGTGAGACAAACCTTTGCGGGGTTTTCTAGTCGTTTTTTCTTATCATGTCTTATTGTTGAATCATGAACCTGGGAACATTAATCTGCTTTTATTTTTGTTGTTTGTGCTAGTCGGCTCTCACTGGAGTCATAGAAAACATTTGTTGTAACTCTTTCCAGGCTGATGGGTCTCAACAACTTTGCTTCTCATCTAGTCTTTAATTTCTTTAGATGTTGTTACTTTTTGAGGTATTTTTTCCTACTTCATGTTGGTCCCCTTCAAGAGATGTTTGGGTTCTTCAGACTGGTTTGTAATTTAGACGGACTTCTTTGTATTTTCCTCAGATTTTGGGTGATATTAAAAGTTGTTTCCTATAATCTGAAGAATGTGGCCAAAAGATAATTTTAATGAAAGAGACAAACCTCAGTGGAATGAAAAAATAACTAATCATAAAAGTGTTTCATGTCATTCAGATAAATTATATGTCCAAGTTTTATTTTATTTTATTTTTTTTATTTTTTTTTGCGATCAATTTATGTTTCTGTGTTTGTCTCGTTCAGCGACTTGTCTCATAGCAACCAGTACGTGCAGTCTCTGGCTCTGTGCACGCTGGCCTGTATGGGTTCAGCTGAGATGTGCAGGGACCTGGCCCCAGAGATCGACAGACTGCTGCGCTCCTCCAACTCTTACATAAAGAAAAAGGTTACAGCATTTCCTTTTTTTAATTCATGCAGTTCCGACACATTTATCCATTTGTAGAGCTCTTTTTGGTATTACTGGAAACACCAAAGAATGTCAGCGGTTTATTTTATTATAATTTTTTTGGTATGTGGGAGTTTTATGTTATTATGAGCAGTCGGTGTCCGACCCCAAGCTTCACCAGTCAAAGAGGAATTTGTTACAGATGAAGATGAACTCTGCACAGACTAGAACCATAATGAGTTTTATTCATTTGATACAAAATAAGAAATGTTTTATCGGTTTTACACAAACGCATTATTGTTCATTTTAGGGATGTCCAGATTGAGATTTTTAGTAGGTAGTGTAAACTTCAATAAAACTTGATTAGAGATTCAAGTTGACACTATTTTCTTATACGTCCATTTGAATTTAAGTTTTCCAGTAACACCAGATTAATATTGTGACTAAAACCTCTCAGATTTAGAATATCCATTTTACCACATGATCCGCCGTTTGTTAGATGTTTGTGTAACACGGGTTACATTTTTGCAATACACCCTTATCTTTTTGAGGGATGATTGGTGTGTAAAAATCTGACACACTTTTTTCTCCAATCGCTGTCAAGGCTTATTCTTTCAGTCGCTTGATTAATAAGAAAACAAACTTCTGCTTTATCCTATTTATTATTGAGTTGGTAGTCCTAATGTTACTAGAGTTTAGCAAAATGTAAAACAACAGATTGGAAACGTTGCAGATTAATTTAGCTACATATTAATGTAGATGATGGCTAATAGTAGCCTTTGAATTGAGGTATTTGTAGCTCCTCTGTTTAAATTTAACCACTCTTGGTATGAGATTGCGTAATTTATCTTGCAGGCTGCTTTATGTGCCGTTCACATCGTGAGGAAAGTCCATGATCTAGGAGAGCTCTTTGTCCCGTCAGCTCGCTCCCTCCTCTCCGAGAAGAACCACGGTTGGTAGATTTTAATCCCACGTCTTGCGTCCCGGTGTCCCAGATGTCGCTTCCATGACCTTCTCGTATTTACCTTTTTACGTGCAGGTGTGCTACATGGAGCTGTTGTGCTCATTACTGAGCTGTGTGAGCGCAGCCCAGAAACGCTGGAGCGCTTCAGGAAGGTAAGCGGCGTCCCGATCCGGTGGCTCTGCGGTAATGTGCGCGCCGTAACAGTGGGTGTGTCGTGTGCTCTCCAGACGGTCCCGGATCTGGTTCAGATCATGAAAGGCCTGGTGATTTCAGGGTATTCTCCGGACCACGACGTGGCAGGAGTCAGTGATCCGTTCCTACAGGTCAGCCTCGCTCTTTAGGACTTTGACGCTTGCAAAAGATGTCCGCTTCTTCTCTTTGGCGTCACTGGATATTTTATTGACTTAAACCCAGATTGGGTTTTTTTTTCTGTTATGCTTTGTAAATTTATGTCAACATTTGTTTAAACTTAGAGCAATTCATAGTGCCTTGCAAAACTGCTCAGACCTCTTCAACTTTTCTACATTTTGCCACATTGCAACAACAAATTTCAATGTATTTTTATTGGAATTTGGTGACTTCTTGTGCCAGCTGGTTGCACTAAGTTTAGAGTAAAGCAGGCAGATTACACATGAGACTTCTAAAATATTTATTGGTAAGAGATTTGGAGAACCTACATTACTTTTAATTGACCTATCATTTAAAATCCCCATAAAATACAACAAAGTTTATAGGTGTAATGTCAAAACTGCCAAAAGGTGTTAATACTTTTGCAAGGCACTGAATACTTTGATGCAAGTATACACAGGTGTATTATTTCTCCTGTCTTTTTGTGCTTCTTCTCCCCCCAACTTTTCCTTCAGGTACGCATCCTAAGGTTGCTGAGGATCCTCGGTCGGAACAACGAAGCAGCGAGCGACGCCATGAACGACCTCCTAGCTCAGGTTTTGTTTTTATTCTTCCAACCGGACAGCAGTACTGGGATAATGAGATGTTTTGCTCAGTTCCAGAAAAGTTTGCTGTTCAAATTTGTCTTTTGGATATCTTCCTTGTCTGTACCAGACTGAATTGTTTGCAAAATGCAGTGTCCTCAAATCTTTAAAAGGTTTTATATTAATTTATGTAAAATTAAGGCCTTAAAATCTCTTGAATTCATTGAAGAAAATGTAAAGTCTTACATTTTGTATTCTAGTCGTGTGCAGACATGTTCTGTGACTGAAGGCGGTTAAGGCTACTGCTAATTAACTGCTAATACTTGCTTGCTAGCTTGCTAGCACACAAACGAGCCATTGGCAGCTAGCATATGTCTCTCTAGGTAGCTAGCTTGCTAACTCATGACTGAGTTAGCAAGTGATGTGAGAAGCACAAATCTGCTGCCAAGAGCCAAAAACCCCCCAGTTTCGGTCCCCTGCATTTCTTTCTGCTCTGTCATGATAAACATCTTAAACTTTTTTTATTTTATTTTTTTTTTTTTAATGGTCTTAAAAAGTCTTAAATTTGAGGTGATGAAACTTGAAATTCAGTCTGTTGTCCAACAACGGCAGCTTACTGACGTGCGATTTGTTTTCTAGGTAGCGACCAACACAGACAGTACCAAGACCGTGGGCAACGCTGTGCTCTATGAAACTGTTCTCACTGTACTGGACATAAAGTCAGAGAGCGGCCTCAGAGTGAGACACGTTCTCTTTTTACTGCATCGTTACCTCAGCAGGCTTTATTTGATTGTCAAACGCTCATAACTTCACATGCTCCATAGGTTTTGGCTGTAAACATCCTGGGAAGATTCCTCCTGAATAATGACAGGAACATTCGGTCAGTGCTGATTTTCTTCCTGTTTTATTCCTTCACCCTCTGTCGACTCTGCTCACCGCCCATTTCCTCTGATCTCTGTGAAGGCTTTTTTTTTTTTCCTTCTTTATTTCAAAAGTGACTGATCTCCTTCCAGCAGGCCGAGCTGAATAATTACTTTCCCCCTGAGCGTTTTACACTAGGAGCTTGCTCAGTTTAAGCACATTTTAGCAGTGAATGTGGACTTGTTGCATAGGTTCCTAGAGGTTTTGTTGTATTGTGGATTTGTTGGTGCTTTTTAATAAGTAATAGAACGGGTCCATCTAGTTTGCTCTTGCAGAACTACTGACTTTCTTTGTGCCAGGGCGGCAGTGATGAGAATGTTTCTTTCCTGTTAGACCTGCCTTACTTGATCATATCTGCCCAAACATAATGTCTTTGCTTAGAACTGTAGAAAAGTGCTGACACTGTTGTTAATCACTGTTCATGATGTGGTATAAAAAGGAAATGCTTCATTGTTGGTCCTCTTGCAGATATATTGCCATGACCTCTCTTCAGAAGATCGTTTCAACAGACCACAATGCAGTTCAGCGGCACCGTGGGACCATAGTGGACTGCCTGAAGGACCAGGACGCATCTGTCAAGCGGTAATCGTTGCCTATTTCTTTGGTGAAAAATGGGCTGAAACAGAAACACAACTACATGAAAGGCCTCTAACTCACACCCAGGGTACAAAAGAGTCTGTTTTCAAGCAGGAGTCAGAAGACCAGAGGTGTCCAAAGTGACCCATTTGCAGCCATTGGAATGATTTTTTTTTTTTTTTTTTTTTTGTGGCTTCTTAATTGTATTTTTTTTTTTTTAATTGCACAAATTTGGTTTCTCAAGCACAAACTGTTGATGCAGATGGACAATTTTTTTTTTACCATTTTTAGGGGAAGATTTTCTTTGGCAAATTGAAGTCCCCTTATGATGGCAAATATTGGTAACACAAAGTTCTTGATTTAATTTACCATGTATTTGGCTTTCATTTTAATTTCATGGTAAACAGGACAAAACCCATCCATATGTCATTATTATGATTTTAAAAACGTTATTTTTCTTTTTTAGCAATTTTTAGGACGCCTGTATAGTTACTTCAATATCATTATTGGAGACGCTTACAACCAAAACCATAAATAATAGAATGGATTATGAAGTCTCAGAACAAAATTGCCCTTCAAAAAATATTAATTGTTAAAATGAAAGTTATTGAGTTTATTTTAATTTATCATGTGATTAATCGATTAATTGCTTATTGCGACATGCTTAGAAAAAAAAAGTTGTATAATTTATGTAAAAACATACGGGAAATCAGTTCGAATCTAGGAAAACTACATAATTTGCCATTATGTAAAGATGTGCAGTAGTTATATTTAGATTAAAAAAAGGCAAGAACATGTTTTTAAGATTTATTTTTATGGAAGAAAACGTCAAAAAAAAAAACGATTACAAAGGACTTAATAATAGTTTGACTTAATCTCATCCTGCACTTTGTTTGCAAAGAGGAAGATCCATCTGGATCTGTATGATTGGGGGAAGCACTGCTAAATCTACGAAACTGAAGTAGAAATGGTTGCATATCATCATAATACACATTTTATATCTATTTATCGATTCAATCGTGAACCAAACCTGAAAAACGCCTGTTGTTACATTTATTGCTTTTGAAAAAAAAAAAAAAAGATTTGAATAAACACAGTGAATCGGTTACAAAAGCAAGATTTGATTTTTTTTTTTTTTAGTAGTGTCTCACCATTAAAAACATCTTTCACGATTACGTTTCAATAAATCCACACAAGCTCTCAACAAATTTACAACCAGCAAGTGAGACAGTTTCACACCACCTGTGATTTTTGGCTCCCTTATTTTCTCGTGTTTCAGCCTCTTTCTTTGGGAGCTGCTTCACTTATCTGGCATCCATTTAAAAAAAAAAAATAAAAATAAAGCTGCATTAATGAGACAGAGCATTTGTACCAAACAGACTAGCATTTAAGCCTATTTAAAGCATCTCTTTTAATGTTCATATGAAGAGATAAACCCCCGAGTATCAATATTTAAAGATGTTCCTTTTTTCACGTCGGGGAACGCTGTGAGCGCCTGTCGACGCAGCCAAGCCGGATTAATTAGCACCTTTGATCCTCCTCTCCCGTCCATGTAGGCGTGCTTTGGAGCTGTCCCTGGCTTTGGTGTCGGCCTCCAACATCCGCTCCATGATGAAGGAACTGCTCATCTTCCTCTCCTCCTGCCCCCCCGAGCTGCGGGCTCAGGCTGCCAGCGGCATATTTAACGCTGCTGAAAGGTAGAGTCTCAAAGAACGTTTGGTGGATTTTATTCTGCGTATAAACGACTGATTTATTCTCAACACAGCCTCGTAACGCATGCAAACACAGATGACTTCCCCTCATGCATGTGAACAGATTGGACGTGTTGTGTTTTTTTTTTTTTTTGACCCAGAATGGGGCAGTTTTAATGCTGAGGCAGATGCAATAAAGGCTCTACTTATCCACTCAGTGATATTCCTGTCTGACAGACACTGCCCAGCACTTATTCTCCTACACACAATGCAGATACAGATTCAGCGCGCTCGTCTCACCGCAGAGCACTGCTCAGTTGGCTGTGTGTGTGTGTGTGTGTGTGTGTGTGTCTCTGTCAGGTATGCACCCTCCAAACGCTGGCACATTGACACCATCCTGCATGTTCTCACCACGGTAAGTTCACTGTAGTAAACACTCAGAGCCTCGCGAAATGAGTCGTGCTGACATTTTGTCGCCTTACAGCCACAAACTTTGATGAGTTATTAGGCTCGTACAGGAGGCATCGACGACTTTGATCGCCAGCGTTTGCACTCCTGTTTCACGTGTTTTAGTGTTCCCTTTATTAGCAGGTGTTTTTATTCATAATTTAGTGGTTCAGTGGTCTTTCTTCATCAGCAGCTGGATAGGAAGTGTTGTAAAGAAGTAGAAGACATGAAGTAAAACTCCACACTAATTTGACTAACAGTTACTCTCCCAGCTGAGCTTTGCATCTCTGCAGCTCCTCCAGAGTTTCTACAAGCATCTTGGTTGATTAATGCTCTCTGGCCCGGTCTTGATTGGTTTCACTCTCTTCCCGTTTTTGGATGACGCATTAAAAAGATTTTGAAGTTTGTGGTTGTAATTTGACAAAAACTAATACAAAATTCAGGGAAAATAAACTTCTGGGTTTTTTTTTTTAAATGCCTCCTAACTAAGCTTTTTTTTCTCTCTTTTAATTGGTAAGAAAGTGTAAATTCAACAGTTCCACATATTGCTTAATTTTTCAATTAATCAATTACTAAATTAGCTGACAATTATTTCAATAATTTATTAACCATTTCATGTCTTGCGGTGAATGGCTAATATTTTTTTTTTTTTGCTAGTGTAACATGAAGGGTTGGTCTTTTTGCTAAATGCCGCCGCTATTTTCATTGAATTTCAATATATGCATATTGAAGAAATACATATGACGACACGATGCTGAAGGACCTACTGCCGCGTTCGCGTGAGCGCGTGTGTCGTTTCCTCCCTCGCAGGCAGGGGGCGACGTCAGAGATGAAACTGTGCCTAACCTGATTCAGCTCATCACCAACACCTCAGAGCTGCACTGCTACACCGTCCACAAGCTCTACCGGGCGCTGTTCACCGACATCTCTCAGGTCTGAGACTCAGGCTGCTCCAGTTTCACTGCAGCGTTTGAGTTGGATGGAAACAGATTTGTTTTTTAATAAAAAATTTTTTAAAAAGTGAGAATTTATGCTTCTCCTATGTGTCTCCAAGTGATGTACAAGTGGAGTTTCTTTGTGTTCGCAGCAACCCCTGGTCCAGGTGGCTTGCTGGTGTATAGGAGAGTATGGAGACCTGCTGCTGAAAGGAGAGTGTCAGGAGACAGAAGCTGTGCAGGTGAAGTACTGATGTTGTGTTTAGGTAGAAAGCGAAGAGTGCAAGATGGTCACAATGTTCAGGGAGAAACAAATCGTTTTTTGTTTTTGTTTTGTTTTTTTAACTCCACACGGTTAAAGGGAGAAAGATAGTGGCATTTATTTTACTCAAAACTGAATTTGAAATGTAATTTTTTTTTTCTAGGTTTATCACATTTTTTGTTTGTTTTGCACGTGTCTTCATCAGGTGACGGAGGACGACGTCCTGGACGCTTTAGAAATAGTTTTACAGTCGCACATGTCGACTCCAACGACCAGAGGCTTCGCTCTCACCGCCACCATGAAACTGAGCACACGCATCACAGACAATGTGGAGTAAGGAAACAAAGCAAAGCACCTTTTTAGCCCCTGGCGCTCCACAGTGATCAGAATCGTGTAAAAAGCCCTTAACAGACCAGTTTGTTGATGGAAGAACTTCTGCAGAACGCTGGCTGTAAGCAGCTTGCGTAATTTCTCCGTCTCTCTTTCTCCTCATGATCGCTCTCGCCACCGGCAGTCGGATCAGAAGCATCGTCAGCATCTACGGAAGCTGCATAGACGTGGAGCTCCAGCAGAGGGCGGTTGAATACAACGCACTCTTCAAGAAGTATGACCACATGAGGTAGGCAAAGACAGAGCAGCGTCAGGTTTTTTCTTTCTTATGTTCTAAGACAATGGCTCTCAAGTTTTTATAACAAATAGACAATGTGCTCTCTTCTATTTTAGACTTCATTTGGAATTCTTAAGCAGTATGGAAGTTTGAGTAGGGTTTCTCCAAGGTCTGGGTATTTTTTTACTCTAGAAAAGTCTGATCACCATCAAAATGTGTTAGAAATTCAGGGTGAACTTTTATTTTTGATATTTAAATATTAGCTACAAAAAATGAGAAATCTGTAAACCGGAGCAGTTCTTTAACTATCAGTCCATCCATTTGTTAGTTTATCCATATATCGATTTGCCCGTCCATCCATTTATTCTCCCATTAATCAGTTTATCATTCAGTCTGGGCTAATAAGGAAGTTTTGGCTAAACTGGGTTTAAAGTCATTCCCATATCCAGGTTCTAAGTTCCGAGGTCAATAAAACACACCGTCTCTCGTTCCAGGTTCACCGTCTCTGTCGTGCTTCTGTGTTTGAAGAATGTTCTGATGAAGCAAAGAGCACTCACTTGTACGGCTGTAGCTATTTCCAGCCTGAGGTCGTTGCTTGTTTCCGCAGGGCGGCTGTGCTGGAGAGGATGCCTGTGATTCAGAAAAACTCTCTGGGTCAAACCAACGGAGAGCTGAGCGAGGAACCCATGAAGGAGAGCCAACCAGGAAAGGTCAAACAGGAAGAGACGGCGCTGCCGCCACAACCAGCTGGCCAGGTATGAGAACACAGACCTTCCTAAATTATCTCTTAACTATAGTTATTGTTTGCTTTTTTTTATTTTTTTATTTTGACGGTCACCAGGAAGTTTAATAATGGTTTATTGTAATAATGTAAGAATAAAGTAACAATATTCTGAGGGTAAAATCATCATAATATGAGAATATTCATAATATGACTTTATTCTGCCAATATTACGAATTTATTCTCATAATTTTATTACTTTTTTCTTGTAATTGTACTATTTTTATTCCTTTTTACGGTCCTAATATTCTGTCACAGAATACAAACCGGTGTGACGCAGAAAAAGTGTTTCCATCGCGCTTTGGTGAGAAACTCCAATTTCGATGTGACTGAAAATCCTTCTAATTCTAGAGTAAAAACATTGTAGCGAAAAATGGGTTTATTCGAAAATAGCATGCTTCTATTAAGAAGATTTATTTCTGTAATTCGAATTTACGCAAATTCATGGTAAGTGGAAGCGCGGCTACAGTTTGTTTGGCTTAGTTCTATTTTAAATATCTGTGTATCTATGTTCTGTGTTTTTTTTATTTTTTTATTTTTTTGCTCAGGTGGTTGACCTCTTGGACCTGCTGGGAGGGTCTCAGGAACCCCTGCAGCCCGGCTCGTCAGTCGGTGGCTCAGCATCAACGCATCTCACTGCTGCCCCCACCAGCGCTGGAGGAGACCTCCTGGATCTGCTGGGTGGGTTCGAGCCCACCCCTCTGGCCCCAGGTCAGTCCCATCAGACACAGATGAGATGGAAACACAAAAACTATATGATGACTGTAAAAAAAAAAAAAAAAAAAAAGCATGTCATTTTTAGAATGTATATTTAACTTTTCATAAGCTGCTTTGCGCCACGTATCTGAATCAATTCCACGTTTCTTTATGCTTCTGCTTGCCTCAGCTCCCACTGTGACGGTGTACGAGAAAAATGGTGTGACTCTGACGCTAAGCTGCGAACAGCAGTCGGAGTCGGGCCTGACGGTCACGCTCACCGCCTCCAACTCCACTGACTCAGACATCAGCGGCTTCACCCTGCAAGCTGCAGTGCCCAAGGTTTGTTTATCTCCCTCCATGAAGCCACCTTCTAACCGCTTCTGTTATGATGATGTCGAGTTCGGTGATAAATGCCCCATTCAGTGCTAAAGCGAGGAAAATGGCCGCAGCAACAGCAGTAGAGCTTTAATGAAACACTTAGGGACTCACTGAATGTAATTGTTAACAGCAGTCAGCTAAAGTGCAAACATTTTAAACAGACTGACATCATTTAAATTCATTTAAAAATGTCTTCTATAATTAAATCACGGTGACCGTAAACTGTTTGTCATCTTATTGAACCGGATGTGTTTGTGCGTTCGCTCAGTTCGTGTTCAAAATGTTGTTGTTTTGGAATGCTAACAGCGGTTAGCATACTGCCTTAACACAACAATGAACAAATCCCTCTGGTCTTCTGAGTCCAGTGAGGTTTAGAAATGAAAATTTAAATTTATGCAACTTTAAAATGAAAAAAAAAAAAAACTCACTAAAATAACTATTGCATTTTGGTTTATGCTTAGCGTTGTGAAACCAACTACTGGAACCAGGAACTCTTATTTTATCTCTGTTAAAGACATTCAACCAATAAAACGTCTTATTTTCAACATTTAAAATGTGCTACTTCGGTTTTATTGTCTCTAAAATCGTTACTACAGTCCTACTGGCAGTAAATGAAAGTAAAAATCACCTGTTTTGCTACGCTGCTGCTTCAGCTTCACCGTATTTTTATTTTATTTTTTGTGTGTTGTTGTTTTCTGTCCTTCAGAGTGTGCAGCTACAAATGAGGGCCCCGAGCAGGGACTCTCTTCCTGCACATGGTGGCGCTAAACTGACCCAGCTGGTGGTCCTCAACAACCCCAACAAGGTTGGTGTGCAGAATGCAAACAGGGCTGTCCCCACATCCTGAACAAGTCTTAAAATGCCTTAAATTAATGTATTTGGA
Organism: Poecilia formosa; assembly: GCF_000485575.1. NCBI lineage: Eukaryota > Metazoa > Chordata > Actinopteri > Cyprinodontiformes > Poeciliidae > Poecilia > Poecilia formosa. Next base: position 1,517,842 of record NW_006799988.1, on the reverse strand, counting down.
ATTAAGGCCTTAAAATGTGTTAATTTCTTTCTTCATTTTTTTTTTAAAGTAAGTTGGTTATAGGTCTTATACTTAGTTGTAGGCAGATTATTTAACCTCGTTTATTAATAGTTTTTTTTTCATGTGGCTTTTCTGACACTTACAGTTGGCTTCTGTGTGTACTGTGACTTGAGGTGATTGAAGCTACTAGTTACTAGCTAGCTAGTAAATACTTATATTAGCAGTATATTTATCATCAGTTAGCTGGACGATGTCTGTCTTAGCCATTAGCTCACTTCTGTTGCCAACACATACCATTGATTTATTTTTCTTTTGTACATTTCTGTCGCGACGGTCTTAAGAAACCCGCAGAAACCTTGTGCAAAGGCGCAAGCGGAGAAATGACGCACAAGCTGCTGCTCCCGTTCAATGTAGTGATTCTTTAACGTTGCACCCTTAGCGGTGGAGGAGAACACCGATGGAAACTTCTTCAGAAGTTGGGGCTGTGAAGTTGGGAATTGACTCGAGATCTTTGGGAACCATGTTGTATTCTTATTTATTTATTTTTACTATAATCAGACATGAACAGTGAACTGTTCTTTACATTTCAGGTAAATCTGAAAATGAGGATCCGCGTGTCCTACACCTGCCAAGGCTCGGTCGTTCAGGACATGGTTCAGGTCGACTCCTTCCCGGGACTCTGAACCGCAGCCGGACCAGGAGGCGTCTCTCCGAGTCCCGTTAGGTCGTTTTCAAAACCCTGAGAAATGACGTGTTTCACAGGAATCCACAGCCACACTGAAGGAGTGATATTTTTTTGGTGCTCGTCAGGTAAACATCACAACGGTGAACATTTAAGGATTTGCAGGTATCGCAGAAAAGAATGGGTTATGTAAAATGAAATCATCACTATACATGTTTAAGCAGGGAGTTTGTTTGTTTTTTTTTTAACCAGAGTGTTAGGGTCACTTGGAGAAAGTATTTATTTTCCTGTTTCAAGATTAAAGTCAAAAGAACCAACTCGAAATGTTGAGGAAAAGGGTGAAATCCTGGGGAGTACAATTGTAATCAAAACACAAAAGGAAAAAAGAAATTAGATTAGAGTTCAAGAAGCTGATTTAAAAAAAAACACTCAATATATTTTTAAGGAACTTTTCTTAAAAAAAACGTTGAGATTGTGAACAAGGGCCTTTGATTTTTCCTCTTTGTGTGAATGACCTGTACTGACAGCAGTTCAGACATTTTCCTTTAACATCCTGTTTCCTCTGCTTTTTTTCTTAACATTTTAGATTTGTTCTTGAACAAAAAAATTGACTTTACTGTTGAACTAAAATGTAAAAAGAAATGTGTGACCCTAATGCTCTCTTGTAGATTTGAATGTTTGTGAACCCTTTGATTTCTAGATTCCTGCACAACTTGTTTCAAAGCATAGTTTTTGTTCTTACAATGTAGTAGTGACAAGAATTAAACCAAATTAATCTAGGTATGCCGATGAGGTCATCTCGGCCTATGACATGTTTTAAATTGAATCCTTTCGATCATGTCTCTGGGCCAGTTTTGCTGCATCTGGTTCTAAAGAAACGAGGACTGAAGATGTTTTAAAGATTAACAAAGGAAAAAAAAATTAAAATCTATTTTTTATTTATCTGAGATACTTATCTGCCTCTGAAAAAAATCAGATATTTTATTTAAAGATTCATTAATACAGAAAATGAATGAGGGTTCACAAACCTTAAAGAGCCACTATGCCAGCTCAATGTTTTTTTTGAAAGACTTGCTGCTGCATTCAGTGTTTTTATTTTCACTGTTTTTTTTTTTTTTTTTTTTTTTTTGGCTTTTCATCTTTGCTCCATATAAAGATATTTGTTTTTATGCTCTTTGCACTGTCTAAACAAGGCAAAAACACTAACCAATGAGTTTCTAACCACTACTTCAATTTTTATTTATTTTTATTAAAATGCGAGAGATATAGAAGAGTAGATTTTAAACACAACCATATGAGTTGCCTTTTCTTATCTCAGAGAGTTCTTCGATTATCCAGGTGTTTTAGCTCCTGACCATTCCCCCTGTGCCTTCTGTCACTCTTTTTTTTTTTCTTTTTTCAAAACATTTCCTTCAGAGGCCAAGATTATTTAGTTTGTTAGACTTGACATACCAAACAACACCTCTCCTGGATGCTAGACTCTTATCAATTGTTTACAGATGATTAAATAAAGCAGGTTTATTTATGAAGATTATGTACAGCAAAACAAGAAGAAATTCAGGCACGCCGCTGCCTACCAGATGTATATTTTGGATAACAAATGTCGAAGCACAACCAAGAGTTTTAAATCCACGGAAACGCCCAGCCTTTTTGTTGGTGGGGAACAAAGCGCTACAAAAAAAACAAACAAAAAAAACAAATGTCGAGATGAAACCAGGGTGTTTGTGTTAGCTCGGTGACTCATTTTCATCCTCTCTGCTTTTAGCGAACACTCTAGACGTCAGATCACACACACACACACGACTCCACTGTAAAGAGCTGAGAGAATATTGATTGTCTTTAAATATTCTGTTTTGTTTTCTAATAAAATAAATTCTCAGGCGTGACTTAATCTGATGTCTGGGGGGTTTTTTGTGTGTGTTTTTTGTAACCAAAGGACGACACTAGAAGTCAACTTTCACCTTTATTCACAAGCAAAGATCACATAATCTTCAAACTGTGGTGGTTTAACTGTTCAAAGTCAAATAAAACAATGTAGGTTAACACACACAAAAAAAATCTACATATGTATTAGAGCGTCCATTTTTCAGTTGTTTTTTTTTTTTTGAAGGTTTAGTTTTAGTTTTGTTTTTAATTGCTGTTTCTTGGTAGCATTAGCCTAATTTAGCTCTAACACTGATTTGAACGCCGCGGTGTTGGCACTCGGCAGGTCTCAGGTCAGCAGCAACTCATGACGAGGGAGAGAGGCGTGTGCAGCTTCTGTGGGGTTCTGATCCTCCTCTTAACGCCAGCACAAGATGGAGCACCGAGCCGCCCTGGATCTTGTAGTCTGCAGCCGTCTTCTCATCGTTCCTGAAGACGGGAGGAAGACAGAAGGAGGCAGGTTGTGGTTTTAAAGGAGAACCCTTATGGAGGGATCACAAAAAGGACTACAAAGTGAGCTGGCTCACATCTGTTTCCCGCTGTAGATGAGCCTCTGTTGCTGTGGAGGGATGCCTTCCTTCTCCTCAACCCTTTCCTTGATTCGCTCCACCTTGATGTGGGACAAAACGAGAACACTCAGCGCTGATAAAAATCAGTTGAGTAATGAGGGTTTTATTTTGTAAAACAGTAGTTTGCGTCAATGCTTCACCTTGTCTGTGGGCTCGATGTCGATCTCTATTTCCTTTCCAGTCAGGGTCTGAAAGTGGGAACGTTAACAGCATGGGTGAGATTCGACCGGATCAACCTGAAAGCTGTTCCAAACTCACCATGATGACATTTATAACTACAACACTAGTGTGATTTTTTTTAAAGCCTCAACAGAAAAATATATTTTTCTTTTTTATATACATGTAGGCATAATTTAGACTTTCAGTTTTTTTCCAACTTACACTTAAATGTTGTGACTGTATCATACATGTACATATCGTTACCTTTCTAAAAATAATAGCATATTATATAAAAAAATAAAGGGAACATTTCACTTTAATTTTGTGTGTGGCTCCAAATCCAGGCCTCCATTGGTTAATAAATTTGATTTCCATTGATGATTTTTGTGTGATTTTGTTGTCAGCACATTCAACTTTGTACAGAACAAAGTATTCAATGAGAATATTTCATTCATTCAGATCTAGGATGTGTCATTTGAGTGTTCCCTTTATTTTTTTGAGCAGTGTATAAATATCCCCCCCCCCCAAAAAAAAATCACTTTTGGCAAGAAAATAAGATACATTTCTTAGGCCGTTACGATGGTAACGATATGTTAGTATCACGAGATTACCAATAAACCTAAAATTTGAAGAGTTAGATGGTTTTCAATCTGCTGTATAAAGGAATTTGTACAAACATTCATACCCTTTTGAAAAGTCCTGTGGTGATTTGTAAGGGTCGCAATTAACTGGAATTTGTCCCCAAAAATTATTTGCTCTATAAAACTATAGAAACAATAAAAACATAGTTGTTTAGAGCACATGTCTGTCAGTCAGCATCCAGAATAAATCTAGGGTTTTGACACGAACACCCAAAAATACATAGTATGGCTTATACAGGAACTCCCGAGTCAAAAGTTGTTTTCCCTCTGCTTTGACTCATGATTTTATTTTTTGAAAAAACTTCAAGAGCAGTAAGTTAAGCAACCAAAATTATACATTAACCTTACTACCAGCTAATGAAACTGTCTTCTGAGCATAAGACTGAGCAGAATCACTGAGTAATGGGTTGAATATATCTCCGGAGAAGAAATAATGAACCGGCGGACCAGTTAGCTGAACAGCAATAAAGTTAAACCTCAATGAAACATTTCTCACCTTAACTTTGATCAGCATGTTGAATAAACACTATTATTTTACTGAAAAGAGAAAGGAGGACTAACAGAACAAAACAACTGGCAAATTAACGCTTTACAACCAGTTCGTCAAGCTAACCTGACTTTACTTCCTGTGTAGCGGGCCAACACTCTAACTATGTCGGCTTTTACCATAACACCAGCAGAAAGGTTCCGCTGTTAAAACTACAGATTAATAATGATAGTAATAATATAAATTTTATCTAGACGTACCTTATCTTTTTTCATAAACTTTTGCAAAAATAAAAACAACACTAATATATTTGTTAGCCGCCATGTGTTGGAGGAGCGTCTGTTGTTACTATTGTTTTCATTACATCCACCCAGAGTTTTAAACCACTGTAATAATTGTCGATAAAGATTTAACCATCTGAGCGTCTGAACAGTTTAGCAAATTAGTGTCACAATTTTAGTAAACTATACACGAAATAATTGGGAAATTTGCGAGATTATGTTGCTAAAAAAACATAATCTCATAGGAAAAATCTCTTAAGAAAAACAAATTCTTGTTTTTATAAAGTGTTGATTACATGTTTTTCTAATTACTATTCTATCTATCTATCTATCTATCTATCTATCTATCTATCTATCTATCTATCTATCTATCTATCTATCTATTTACATTTCATTTCACTTCATTTGAAAATAACATGTTTGCTTGTGAATAGGTTTACTATATTAATAAATTTAAAGTTGTGTACATTTATTTTTGATCATCATCTCTAAAAAGAAAAAATCACACTCTAAACAACACGATAGCACACCTTTGTTTCTACTAAAAATGAAAAGTGAATTTTTTTTTCTTTTTTCCTTAATTTAAATATATATTCATGTCAACTCCTATTCTTCCTGGGGACCGTGAACACAACACTCTGATAAATAGCTGTCCCGCCTTCGCACAGACGTCCTCCACTCAGCTAATTAACTGAAAGGTGGATAAAAAAAGTGTCAGTCTGGTTGTGTCTGAGATCTATTAGTCATGGTAGCTCATCTCTGTCTAGGTCTTGTGGTCTTGGCTGTCTTAGCAACAGCTGTTGCTGACCCAGGTATTTGCCTCATACATCCACGTCGATGTTTAGCAGCTATGTGTGCTTTTTGTGGTCATGAAATAATCCTGGAACTTTATCCGCAGATATCAAAGTGGTCTGTGCAAAAGACTCTGTGCGAGTGACATGGAGGGTAGCCCCCCAGTTCGTCCCATACGCAGCTCGATTCTTCCTTGGAAGCTGCATGCCGTCGTCGTGGAAAGTTCTGCCCACCGGAGAGGGATTGGCACATTTTAACTACAAATTCTATGATTGCAAGTTTACCAAGCAGGTAAGGTGTCTCCATAACGCTTTCAGTCGATTAATCGCCGCGCAATGTTCGCCACTAACTGGTTATTTCTGTCTGCAGCTGAAGGGAAAACGCATAATATATCAAAACGAACTGAGCTTCAGGCCACAAGCAAAACCTAAGCCTGTTGCCTTCAAGTATCCCATCCAATGTGTCCAGAAACGGTAGTAATTTGTTTTACTAAAGTATGATTAAAAGAGCAAGGTATGGTGCTGAATCTTCACTTGTTTCAGACCTGAAGGAAGAATCCCCCAGTTCCTGAATCCTGGCTCAGGTGTTTCTGAGGGACGCAGTAAGCTAGTCTTTCACATGGCTCTCCTGAATGGTAAGTTCTCTTGCCAGGTTAAATCGTGGCTAGATTCTGGGCTGATTAACTTGTGTTCTTCACCTCCATTCCTCAAAGAGCAATTAACAGGCGTCTCAAAGACAAATGTGATTCCCCTCGGCTCATTCCTACCAATCTGGGCAGCTGTGGAGCAGAAGTCCCATCAGCCACTAGTGCTGCTCATGGATGAATGTGTTGCGGCTTCAACCCCAGAACTGGAACCTGGCAACCAACTTTATCACATTGTTGGCAATCATGGGTAGGTGTCAAACTTTATAATTTTTTTTGTTGTTGTTTTAAAATGGTCATCGGGCTTGTTGCTGACTTACGTTTGGGACTACTAGGTGTCTGCTAGAAAGTAAAAGGGGAAGCTCGCTGTTCCTTCCTCGGTACCATTCATCTGCCATAATTCTCTATCTCCAGTCATTTGAGTTTGGGATGGGAGGAGAGGTGAGTCTGGAATTAAATTGCTCTGATTTTTTTATTTATTTTTTTTCCCCAATTTGTGAACTAACTGTTCTTGCGATTCCCAGGTATACATTCACTGCAATCTAATTGTGTGGGATGGGGATTATTTTGATAAACGCAGGAAGGCTTGCCATGTGAAAGATGGGAGGTAACTACATGTACAGAAGTTGTATGTTGCCAAATCTCTCACGGTTTCTAAGGACAAGGTGCTTAAAACTGTTGTGGTCATCAGGTGGGAGCTGCTTGATGACCCTGCTCGGAGCTCTCTCTGCAACTGCTGTGAAAACTCTTGTAGTCCTCGCACCAAAAGGGCAACAAGCTGGGGTAAGTGGGGTGTTTTTCTTTTTTGTCCCCCTGCCCAATAGCCTTGCTGTATAGCTGACCTCTCCTGATTTTTCTCGTTTTAGAGCCTCACAGCGTGCACTTCAATTCTGTGTTGGGACCCATCATCATAGTCGACCAGCCAGCCTCTCTGGTAAATTCTTCACTGCCTGAGACTGATGCAGCTGGCTCACAGGTTGGAGTGCGGGGGTTGTGAAGTTTCTGTATCCAAGCTTTGCACCAATGCGTGTCTCATTACAAATGCAATTGTCTATTTGCAGGAAATTTAAGTTGAAGCTGAACTCCAAGGTGCAGCCTGTGGCACTCTTAATTTACAAGACTCTGGACACCAGTTTTTTTTTTGTTTTTTTTTTTTTATAACCTGAAATTGCCTGACTTGATGCTGTTGAATTTGAAAGGGAAGTTGTAAAATAAACCCTGTTCTTATTTTAACCCTTTTTGATCTTGGTTTATGGGTGAACATGTGCAATGAACTTCACTAGATTAGCTTAAATCTTTAAACCGCTATATGAAAACTAAGTATTTCTCCATCAGTGGAACACAGACTTATTCATGGATTGAAATCCAGAATTTGTATATATATATTTTTTCTTCTGACTATTTGTATTAGCTTAAGGTCAAACCCTAACTTGCAGTAGCAATGTTCTACAAGACTGGAGTGAGCCTGAAGTGCCACAGCATAGTTTAGGAGCACCTTATTTGGACTGAAATGAAGTTGAGTGGCAAGGTTTTCAGATAAAAGCTTGCCTTTCGTCTCGAAATCAAGGTCCTGAAGTGAAACTGAACCCCCGCACCCCCAGGGTCCAACGTCCTCTGTGTTCAAAAGTACAGTCTCTAAGGAAATGCAACAGGACTACTTTCCTTTTCAGCAGGACTTCCCATACTTGCAGTACCAAAAGCTCAAATGATATTGTTTGACCAGCAACTTGAACTCTATATTTGGCGTATTAAAGATGAGACATCAAAACTAAACATGACTAGAAGGCCACTATCAAACTAATCTGGACTTCTGTATACTTCAGCAAAAAGCACAGGTTTGTCACCTCCATGCTATGCTGCAGTCCTGACAAAGTATAGAAATTCAGAAGCCTGACATTGTTTAAAATATCCTTTTTTTTTCTTATGTAATTTTTTTTGTAAGTCATGTTACAAGAAATAGTACTGCAATAAATTTCACTTTCTGAAATGAGTAACAATTTTGTCATAATCAGTCTTTTATGTACCTGTTACAGTTCTAAGAGATTGGAATTGGTTCTGTATTGACTGAAGGTGTTTATCCAATACAGATGGGGAAAAAAGCCAGTGACCAATCTTTGGAGCAACACATTAAAGCAAAGGCAACTTAAAGTAAAACTGCTTTCGACCCTCTATTCCCTGGAATGGACCGTGTTTTCTAAACACGTTTCATAGAAATCTTATTTAAATGCTGCTTCAAGTAATCTGGCAAAAATATTGAACTTTTTTTGTTTTCTCAAAGAAAAGTATTAGATGTGGGTTGCCATTTTGAAGTTTTATCATTTACCTTAAAGTTATTTGACAAAGATGATTTCAGTGTCTATCTTTAGGGGATTCATGTATTGAATACAGCATAGATATTTAGTCAATTTATCACAGGGAATTCACATATGCACACAGATACCTAAGGGCTACTTGGAGAGATCAATTGACCCAGTGGTACTTTTGGACTTCGAAGGAAACCTGAGTACTCGAGGAGAACCTATGCGTACATAAGAAGAACATGCAAACTGGATGTGGAGAAGCTCTGGGCAAGATTCACACTGAGGATCTTCTTACTCCGAGGAGACAGTAGTTAACTGTACAAGTAGAATCCCAAGTGGTCAAAGTGATCATTGGATTTCTAGACCACACATTTCCTACTCATGCTTTTTATGCATGTTTCATAAATTAACACATAGACATTTGCTTTTTCTCATAATATAAATAAAAAAGCTAAATGGAACAGGAAAAAGGTAAAAGGAGTAGGAAGTTGGTTGATTATCATAGAAACTAGAAAATGTAGACATTTTAGAAGTTAGAATACATGATTTGCCCTTGAAGGTTTTGGAACCCTTAATCTATTTCAAAGTAATATCTTAAGTCATTATAAACAACAGTACACATCTGTGAAGGTAATATAAATTAATTTTCAACACCACATAAGCCATATGCGTGCTTTTATTCTCTTTCCTTCTCCTTACCATAAAATGAAACGTTTGATTATTTGGATCTTCTGGGAGATTAGAATTAGAGCCTTGCTGCAATTACACCAATTAATGGTCTATGACTGACTGCTGCTAACAGCCACCAGGTGAAAGTAATTTCCTTGATTGAACTGCAACAGTCAGTGAGAATAAAAGCACAGCTGGGACAACTCCTCAGCATTCAGTCATGATGGCTTTCTTTTGGCATCATGAGCTCCTTCTCTGGTTTGTGGTTGTTGGGTTGGCTGCTGCAGGTAGTGGTGCTAACATATAGATATTTCTTTTTCCACAAACAGTTTTTCTAGCCTTTTTACAGACTCGTCCTTTATCCTCTCCAGAGATGAAACTGGACTGTGGGCCGGAGTTCGTGACCCTGGTTTGGTCAGACAGCGGATCCCAGGCTGATGCGTCGCTGTTTCGTCTTGGCAGCTGCTTCCCCACCACCTTTACGCCACAGGAGGTGGTCTTCAATGTGGAACTTGACAACTGCAACTTCAGGAGGCTGGTCAGCAAGAGATCCCTGGCCAAATGAAGCATGTCAAACTACTTCATACTGCATTTTGACTCTCTTCTTTAAAAGGTCTCTGGCAATGAACTGAACTACACCAATGACCTGTTCTACATGTCGTCTCCTGGCTCTTATGTGCTTCCTTTTACTCTTCCAGTGGTCTGTTCATATCAAAGGTAAGAGTTGGGTGACTAGATTTGAAACTCTTATCTGTACTTGAAGACTAAACGAACATGTCTTCAGGCCCAAAGACTGGTACCCAATACTCTATGAGCCGGTGTCCTCTACATATGGAGTAGAGGACTTGCTATTCCATATTGAACTCATGAATGGTAGGTTCTGACACTCATGTCAATAACTGATGTTGACCATCCACAAGTCAAACTGAAAGCTGTTTTGGTAGGATTTATTTTTTTTTTTAGCTGACTTTTCAGGCCCTGCTGAAACATCTACCTTTCCCCTGGGTTCCATGATCCCCATCATGGCTAGTGTGGAGGAGGTAGCCCATCAACCCTTGCTGCTTCTGCTTGAAGAATGTGTTGCTGCAACCACATCAGACCTTGAGACTGCTGTTGAAACTTATACCATAATCACCAATAAGGGGTACTTTGATTAACCTTGTATATGCAAGGATTTCATATTTCCCCTTATTTGGGACTCAAATGACTCTTCTAACTTGCAGGTGTCTTGTAGACAGTAAAATCACTCGCTCAAAATTTGAACAAAGACAGAAGGCCTCAGAACTCCAGCTATCGCTTCAGGCATTTAGGTTTGAGCTTGGACAAGAGGTAACTTGTTTCTTTACGTGGCTGGCTTGTTGGCTGTGAATAGGGTCTGACAGGTGTCTCTTAGGTATACATCCACTGCACCATGTTTGCTTGGGATCCCAATGGTCTTGACAGCACCAAGAAGGCTTGTCATTACGTGAAGGGTCGCGGGTAAAGATAAAGGCGTCACCTTGCTATCGAGTTATCCTGAAGCTCTAGCTGAATGGTGTGCCTTTTGTTTTCAGTTGGGAGTTGCTGGATAACCCTGTGTATAGCAGCATATGTGACTGCTGTGACTCCTCCTGCAAGACTAGAAGAGCAAGAAGCCCAGGAGCGGGTATGATTCTTAGTCTAAAATAACAAACAAAACTGTTGTGTGTGTGTGTGTAATAACCCAACTCTATTCTTTAGGCAATGGTTTGTTCCAGAAGGCAGTGATTGGTCCACTTGTCATTACTGACCTGGCTTAACATGTGATGCTCTGGCTGGAACATCTGGAGAGTCCTTGAAGGAATGTGGAATCTATAAATACTTTACAAATGAGGAAAAGTCTCTTTGTATTAACTTATAAAGTTTGGATTAAAGCCTGACATCAAAACTAGGAAGGCTACAAGTTGACTATAACAGCCCTCTTGCCCATACCTGTGTGTGTGTGTTTTCTTTGGGGGGGAGGAGGAATCAAATGGCTTTTATGCAGAAGGTTAACACTAATGTTCTCCATAAGTATAAGGTGTTGGAAAATGATTTTTTTCCAAGATGTGTCGTAACTATGTGGGGAAAACTGAAAAATGTACAAGTGAGCATTTTCACTTTAAGCTGAATGTACACTATATCTTGGGCATTTAGTCCACTTTCCAGCTTATTGGCATAAGATGCACATGTAAACAGGAGTTGTATAAGCCAGATTTCCTGTACATTACAAATCTTTAGATGGAAAAATGTACATTAAATATGAACAGTTTAAGGACAAATCTTAATTTAGCCTAGAATCCTGTAAATTAGGAATTCAGCGCTTTAGGTCTCCAGCAGGGCCAAACTCAAATTGTGGCAGATTAATTATTTTTCAAATAAATCAGTGCCATCTTTTGAGTGCCACAAAGCCATGGCATTTGCCACAAAATCAGACGGATAACTCAAAATATGCAACTTATTTGTTCTAAATTAACTTATTCAATCTGCCACCGGCCTTTACTATACTGTGGCAGCTGACGTCACCGGAAGTTCCACGATTTGAGCTTGCTACGTCACTGGACCAATCAAAGTGGAGTTGAGGCTCTTCGAGGCGGATTCTTAAAATTGAATTTCGGTAAGCTTAATAGTATACGGAAGCAGGTTTTTCCTGGATAAAAAGTAAGGTGGATGAACTTTATTTTAACAAGCTGCTGTTTAGGAACTCACAGTTCAGTTTCCACCGCTAATAAGCTGCTAATAATAGCTGGTAAGCTAACTAGCTTACCAGCTATTTTGAGGCGGTGACGTACTCAGGATGAGTTACCTTATGGCAACGATGGAAACATAACTGTTCTGAATTTAATTTTGATTCAGTAACAGTTTATATAAATGACTCAACCTTAACTGCTGGATGTTTTTAAAAATACATTAATGTAGGATAGCCAGGGCCGGATGTAGGAGACCGTGGACCGCTGGGCTGGAGCTACATTTGGTTACCTCCCCACAGAAGCTCCTCTTGTTACCCCGGTAAATTGCAATATACTTATTTTGTAAACACACAGATCATAAGTTCTAGGCTTTGTTGTTAAGTTAGTTTTTCCCCAAGCAATCTGTTCTTTCAAAAAAGTTTGTCATTTATAAAGAGAATAATTTCTGCAAATACATTCACAAGAAATATATTTGTTTGCAATCATCCATCACACAAATGACGTGCATAGAAGTCAGTAGCTCCTGTTATGTCATTGTAATGTGAGCTTGTCATATTGTCATCCAACAGCTACATACTGATTATGTTCTGAAAAAAAAACTACAAATTTAAAAATGTCTCAAGTTTTTTTTGTAAACATATAAAGTACTATGGTGCTTGATTAAAAAAATACTTTGGGACTCTCGACTCATTTCTGGTTTTGGGGGGCGGGGGGGGGGCAGTAGTTTTTCTTTAATAAAAAAAAAAAGAAAAGTCATCTTAGAAGGTATTATCAAACCTAGCCTTTAGCATTTTACTAATCTTTTTTTAAATAGATTTTAATTAGTGGTGATGTTTTGCTTCAGAGACTTGTTTCATTAGATTTAGTGGCCTAGAAAAATAAAATGTGTGTATAACAGGTGCTTGAAGCTGGTTCACCTATTTAGGAAATATTTCAGCATGGTGATAACCTGATAACCTTTATTTCAAACCAGTAAAATGTGTGAGAAAAAAAATGAATAAGGAAACAAGAACACACAGAAACATATATTCCAATTTTTGTTGCTGCCTGTTTATTGGAACAGGATTTCCATTATTTAATCAACATTTTTAGTTTTTTTGGGGGGATAAAATGTTAAATCTCTTGACTACACATAGAGCCAGTAGACTTAACTACAACCAACATTTCTTATATATTTTTATATATATGTAAAAAACCAAGGCCTTTGCCTTGCTTAATAATACACTCTCCATCCAGGCTGACTGAGCTTGAACTATTGCGCAAAGAATGGTAGAAAAAAGGTTGTGTCTGTAGATTTTGAAGCTCGTAGAGACCTTCAAAGAGAGGTTTGCAGGGGTTTTTGCAGAAAAATGTAGTTCAACAAAACACTACACTTTTAAATAAAGTACAGAAAGTCATCTACTGTCTTCTCTTTGCTTATTGTTTTGCACTATGTTGCGTTTATCTGTTTCACTAAACCCAATACAGTTACATTGAAGCTAGTGGTTTTAACGTCACCAAACGTGAACGAGTTTCGCCTGGCGACAATATCTGTTCTTGATCTAGGAGACGCTAAAAGTCAAAGATGGACTGGTTCCACTGCAACCACTGCTTCAAGAAAAGCGGGTTGAATTTCGCTGTGTCGAGCTGCGGCCACATCTCCTGCGAAGCTTGCATTAAATCAAGTGAGGATTTCGTTAATTTCATCCAACACTGCTTTCAACAGATTGAGTTCATTATTTATTTTTTTTGATGTCTGCTGGGTTTGTTAAATTCATCAGAGCAGTGCAGTACGTGCGGGGTGGCCTGCAGTTATCTGCCCATCACCGATCAGGTTGGTGAGTTTGACATAGATTCATTGCAGGTTATGATTGGACATCATCTCAACTCACAATGGAAGATGTTTTTTTTTTCTTTTTTTCATTTCAGATGAAGCCACAGGAAAAGGTGTTTTTCATGGACCCTGGAAAGCTCATCCAGGCAAGGATGGAAAACATATCGCAGGTCTGTCCTATTTGTGCGTCCTCTCTGATGTCTTGGAGACGCTTTCATTGGTCACTGAGGAGTTTTCACACTCCACAGATTGCCATTTTCCAGCAGAAGCAGATGGAGAGAGTCATGGTTCACTTTAAGACCAAATCCGCTGAACTGGAGAGGCTTCTGGAAGAGGTTTCTCAACAGGGTCACAGGTGGTTTTCACGTTGCTGCACGGTAGCTGTGCAAAGTCAAATCAAATAAAATAAAGCAAAAGTTGAGACTGTGACTCTTATTTCCTCCTGCTGCTCTTATCACAAGGCAACTGTCAGAGCTGAAGAGAGAGAACGGTGAGCTGAAGAAGCAGCTGTTGGAGCTGCAAAGAGAGAACGGAGAGTTGAAGAAGCAGCTGTTGGAGCTGCAAAGAGAAACCGCTGAATTGAAAAAGCCACTCTCTCAAAGGAGGGCAAGTGCTTAAAAAAAAAAATTCCTTTCCCCATGTTGAATTTTTAAACACTTAACTTCCTTCTTCTCTTGTGCCACAGGTTTCTCCTGGACAGTTCCAAACTACTGGGTAAGCATCTCTTTGCGTTTATGATCACAAACTGAGTTGTTAGGCGTCAAAATCATTCTGTGACGTTTTCTGAACCGCAGCGCTCAGAGGGTTTCGCTCCCGGTTGGCGTTACCTCACCAGGTAAACCCAGTGGTTGAAGCTCAGGACATGTTCAGGGTTGGTGTCGGTTTCGGTTTTTTAACGACTAAAATGGCGTGATGTCTGTTTTTATTAACAGTTACTCCTCGATCAAGAGCATTGAGGTAGGTTTTTTTTTTAATCTCATAAATTGCTTATTGTACAGATGCATCTATTAAAATGAGAATATGATGATGATGAATGTCAATATGTTTTTGTCTCTGATTTCAGAAAGTGGAAATCATGTTTTCTATAGATTTTATTACATAGAACTATCAGTCAATATGGATAAATATTTATTAGCTTTTTTGTTTTAAATATCCAGAACACTACCACACTGGCGACATGACCAATCCTGTTTTATCAACAATTTCCTCGAGTTGTTTTACTGTTTTTTTTCTCTTTTCCCTCCCTGTTGTTTTTTGTTTATGAAGTTATGAGACACGGTGGAAAAACCTTAAACCGCTGCTGTGCAAGTTACTTAATAGGTTGTTGCTAGGTAACCAAAATAATAAAAATGTAAATGTACAAAAAATATAGTCAAGCCTTTAATTCTTGTAATTTTGATGATTATGGCTCAAATATTATGAAAACCTGAATTTCAGTGTCTCCGAATATTTGAAGTATTGTGAAAAATCCAATATTGGAAACTCCTGGTGTTACAATCTCAATCAACTAATTAACGCAAAACATCTGCAAAGGTTTCCCGAGCTTTTAAATAGCCTCTCAGTCTGTGTGAGTAGTGGACAAGAGAACTGTATTCAAACATATTCTCAGAAGGTTGAGTGGAAGGAGAAAGCGCGGTAGGAAACGGCGCGCCACCAACATGGAGAACTGTAGCCATGGGAGGATTATCAGGAAAAATGCATTCAAGAATTTGGGGAAGAAGTGGACTACAGCTGGAGTCAGAACATCAAGAGCCGCTACGCAAAGATGAATCATACAAATGGGCTGCGAGCGTCTTACGTAGGCCAAGGAGAAAAAGAGTCCTTGTTTTATATTTCTTATTCACCACAAAAGAAAATTGGGGATCTATCAACATGCAGACTTACAAGAAGATATCCACTGACAAAGAAATATACAAAATTGCACACTGATGAAAAACGGCAGAAAGTTTTAATTTAAAAGGAGACCCAACTAAGTATTAATTGCAAAGAAACTTTTCACAAGCCTGACATTTCACAATGTAAGATAACTTTCTAAGAAACACAATTTTTGGGTTTTCGCCATATGCAAGAGAGCATGAAAATGACGATTTGAAACATTTCATCCTATGTGTAATAAAGACATACAACAGTTTCACTTTCTGAAATGACAAAAAATATTGAACTAATTAACATATTACAATTTTTTGATTTGTACCTTTTAGAATGTCATTTATTTTAGTAATTCAATCCATTCTCTTTGGGGTTATTGAAGTGTTTTTGAATTTAATTTCAATAGTTACTAGTTAATTTTGATGATTATTGTTTGCTGGAAATAAATACTATGTAAAGGACCAATAGAGGCTATTTAACGTAGAGATATTACGTTATGGCCTTCACCGTCATGTGGTTTAGCAATCATCAATCTGTCCACTTTATTGTAGGAAATCTATTTTTACAAGGCTCCACAATATTCAAATTGTCTGAAAAATTGATTTTGGAGTTTTCATTAGCTGCAAGTCATAATCATTTACAAAAAAAAAAAAAAAAAAACCCAATAGGAATATGTCACTGTATGTCACATATAATACGATTTTCCTGTTTTTATTTAATGCAATGAAATAATTTCTCAGTGATGTTCAGATTTCCAGAGATGCAGTTGTAAAACACTTCAAAATGCTTTTTGCCTCAGTAATGTAGGCTCCGGAGAGACTCAGAGATGGAGCAGGGATAGAGGCATTTCTCTCACGGTAAGTCTGGATTTATTCCCCAAGTTTACAAACACTTGAACATGTTTAATCTTTGTTGCATAAAATATAAAAGAGTTTGATTCTACTTCCTCTTAATCAGACTCCGGGCTCCATTGCTTCCGCCTCCAGCCACAGCTCTCTCCATGAATTCAGTGAGTGTGACTGAAAATCGAATTAATTCAACACCGATCATATAAATGTTGATTTTTTTTTTTTTTTTTTTTAAATGATAAAACTTATCAGTCTTTTCCCGTTAAGGAACGTCACCATCCTTTGGCACTCCTACAAGGTAATTAGCAACTTCCTGGGATCTTTTGGCCTTGAAGCCTCAAGTCACAAGTGATTATCGGTAAGAATTTTTCCACCGTAGAAATGAGTCAGTCCGTTTGTGTCCTTCCCAGAACTCAGACCCCTGGCTTCCAGTTCCCATTTATGAATGGGATCTCACTACATTCACCCAGACAGTGAATAACTCGCCACGCTTGCTTGGAATGCCTTTGATGTGCATGACGCCCGTTTACGTGAGCCTGAACAACAATAGCATTTTACATCCTTAATCTTTGTAAAGGAAGGAGTATTCCCCAAATGTTGAAACACCTTGCCGTATTGTTCACCTGGATTAAAACCTCCATGTAAACTTTGGCTTGATTTTTTTAATAGTCTACTTTCCTTTAACTGCACGTTGTAACCAATTATTATTAGTAAAAGTCATTTCCATAGGACAATTTCAGAACAAAATTTACACAGCAGGAAGTCGTCACAGGTGTCTGTATTCATAACACACACAAACAAATCTTTGTACACTTGATTATAATGGCAAAAACACTTAACTATTTTCCAGTGACACAATTGTGCAAATGAGATTTTCTCTTTTCAAACAGGAAAAAATAAAATAAAATAAAATAACCTTGAAGACTTTACATGTATAGATTTACATCAACAGCATGACAGTTGCATTAACTTTTCATGAGCGACAGGAGGAAAAACTTTAGTCATACGCGCCACTTTGTCAAGTTTCTGGCTGACTGACCTTTGGACGAACATTTTCAAAGAGTTGAACTCCGTTTAAAGCCGACATCAATTTCTAAAGTCAACAAGAAGTACTTAAATATTGTCAACTGTACGTGAACTTATGACCCCGATTATATTGCTCTGTCACTTTGTGTGAAATGTTACCAGTCTTTGGATTTTGGTTCATTTTCGCTTCTATTTCAAAACCCACCTTCTGCCCACATTTTAAACTATAAAATTACACCCTATGCCTATTAAATGCTAACTAACTCATCATCTAGTAATATAGCAATTCTGCCATCTATGCAATGATGTAATTCCCGCAACCTGGATCAACCTTTACTGTTAGAAACATGCTGCAGAATGCAAATGATGAACAAGGCATTCAAATTGGTAAGTAAAACACCTCTATACAGAGTGACGAGCAATTTAGGAAATGTTCTGGAAATGCATTACACATATGAGATGTACCATGCTGTTTTAAAACACGTTCTACAGCAGGGAGTAAAAATAATGACACTAATCAGGAGTATAAATTGTGAAATACTAGTATGTTATTAGCGTAGGGACAGCAGGTTGGAAAACCAAAGTGCAAGATGTTATAAGGAGCAAGTCCAGTGTGCTTTTCATGAATACAATATAACGGCTAGAAAGGAATGATCAGTCAATAGTTTGTCAGTGTAGCTGTTTTTTTTTCTGGATCTACAGCTAGTTACCTGATTATGTTATACTGCTACAAATAGAATACATTAGAAAAAAAACAACTGTAGTGATATCTAAACAAGAAGGAGGTCAAAAATATAGCAACCCAGTGTAGAGGTTACTGTTCTATTTACAGCAACAGAGCCAGTAGAAATATAATTCAGATCTAAATATATTAGGATAAACAGGAAATGCAGCATATCTATATAAAAAAAATACACAAACCACACTTTGGGCTTGTTCAGGGAAGACTGGATTTTACAAACCTGCCTTAATTAAAGCAACATGAACCACAGCAATAATCACATCTGTTGTGTTAAAGGTGTGTGTGTGTGTGATAAGGTGGGCAGATCAAGGTTTTTTTTTTCTTTTTTTTTAGAAAAGGTCTTAAGCCACAACAATTTCTTCATCAGTTTCCCCAACCTCTTGAGCTGCAAACCAGTCTCGCACTTGCTGGTAGCTCATTCTTGATTTCTTGCATAGTAGGTCAAGGTCTTTTTCATTTAGTGTGCCTGTCGTAAGGTAATATGATACCAGTGGCTGGATATCGGGAGAATCTGTACTCGCTCTGCTTAGTTTTCGTTTGCGCCCTCCCCCGCCACGTGTTGAGGTTCCAGTGCCGTTCGACAGGCCGCTGCCACTTTGCTGGGCAGCAAGTTCTGCCAAGAACTGTTCGCGGACGCCCTTCACCCAGCGCAACTGGCCATTTTTGACGGCGTAGCGAGTGTCGCCAAACCACTGAATAACATCCGCCCTGGGTAAACCTGTGAGTTTGACGAGTTCGGTGTATTCCTCACTTGTGGGCCACTGGCACTTCAAAAAGTGCTGCTTTAACACATCCAACTGCTCCTTGGTCTTTCTGGGACGTCCTGCAGGAGTGAGTGCAGGGGACGTGGACGTGGAAGCGCCTGAGAAGCAAGAGGCTGTATGTGATGGACTGGCTTTAGTTGAGTGCACCGACTTCTTTGATGCACGGATTCTGTGTGAGTATGTTTTGGTCGGGGAGGCGGTAGGCGGTGGAGTACGAGAGGGGGAAGAGCAAGGAGAAGACTTTAACTCTACAACTTCTGGCTCAATCTTGCAGGTCTTGGTCAACTGTAGTGGCTCTTCCGCAGTTTCTTGCTCCTCTTTGAAAGTATCTCCAGAAAGTTCTTCTACAACTTCATTCGCTTGTGGCTCTTGGAGCTTTTCCCCAAAAGCTTCTAGACTGTTTGACAGAAAAGTCTGAAAGAAATGTGAATTTCTGATCCCGTTATTCCGGCTTCCCTCATGACTTTTCACCCCGTTTACTTGACGAGATTTTTGGTTAGTAAGTGAAAGAGGCTGAGTTTGAGATTGTGGTTCATGTTTACTCCCAACAGAAGCCTGGTGAGAAAAGGTCTGGGCTGCTGCCAGGCTTCCACGACCCACTCTTAGCTGATAACGACTGTCACTGAACCATTTGCGAATGTCATTGCGGCTCAGACCCGTTTCTTCCTGCAAACGCTTGAGCTCAGGCTCTGCAGGCCAGTTCTCTCTTAGGAAGCTTTTGCGCAGGGCAGCGAGTTGAGCTTTTGACTTTTTGTAGCGCCCGTGTCGGTACTGTTGCGAAGAGGATTCTGAGAGGTCAGGGGAGACATCAGCTGTTGTGGTCGCTGGAGTGTCTGCTGGTGAGCGGTAGAAATATGAATCCTGAGGAGGTGGGAGACTGGACCTAAAACATGGAGGAGTAGATTTATGTGAATCTGGAGACTCACACTTTGCCATCTTTGTTTCAGGTACAAAACCAATGAGATCACACTCCTCCTCATCGCTGTCCTTTTCCTCGTCTAAGTTTTTGCTCTTGGTTTTTAAATTGGCTCCGTTTGTTTCAGTGGAGTCCTCACAAAGCTCAGGCACAGCCAACTTCCTCCTCGTCTCCTCTATCTCTTCAGAAGACCAGCTGATACCATATTTAATCCTCTGCACCATGAACCACACCTTAACTTTGTCCAGTGGCAACACACAGACCCGAGCCAGTGTGCTAACCTCTTTGGACGATGGGTATGGAAACAAGTTAAAGGCATTGACAAGTTCTGGGATTGAGTCAAGTTCTCGGGTCTGATCGGACTGGGTCCATACCAGTTTGAGCCCCTCTGAGACCAGAGGAAGGCACACTACAGAGTTATGATTGGTGGTGAAACTAGCCACGCCACTGGCACTGCTTTCTGCTGAGCTGGGGGAGTGCCGCAACTTCTTGGAAGAGCGTTTGGTCTCTGCCTTTTCTTCACGCTCTGGCTCCGTCATATCCACTTCAAAAGGCTCATCTAGGTCCACAAGTCGTCTGTCTCTGCCGTTGCGTTCGGTATATGACGCCATGTCGGCTATCAAAATATGTTCCGCCATCTAGAAAGGAAAAACAAACAATGATAAAGTTGTTTTTGTTGGGGTTTTTTTGTTCACCTCTTCTTACAAACTGTCACTTCACAGATAAGATCACAGTACAGAGAAGGACAATCTGTTCAAGAAAATAAACTCTGTTCTGATTTCATTCTCAAAGCTAATTAGTGGAGAAATACACCCTTTTGCCTGTTCCCCTACTTATTCCAAACTCTCTACAAAACTAGTCGTATACTGTGTCAAGGCGCGCTCTCCCCTCCCCCCAAAGCGTGGTGAATGACTTTTGTTTTGCATGAGCTGAGGGGGATTGGTCCTAAAGGGGTGGGAGCACAGGGAATGAAAATCTACAAGGAATCCATCACTGTCTGCTTGCTCACCCTAGCTGGTCAGGCTTTTGTTTCACTTCCAAGTTTCTCAGTCCTGAGAGATGAGAGAGGCCTCTTCACAGGAAAAGATATGGCAACAGAAACCTGCAGAAGGAGGAGGATTCGTCAGACTCATGTCTATGCCCTGGTTCATTCTGAAACTAATGCGATCCAAAGATTTAATTAATAAAAAAAGATGTATGCATGTACATTTTCTAATCCAGCAACAGGTGTTGTGCCATACTACAGTGACTGTTAAGAAGATCTATGTAAATAAAGGTTTAAATATCTTTGCACCACTTTTGATTCAGCAAGTACATAAATCTGGTGGCTAAAAGTTGATCCGAACTACTTCTCTTAACTTTTAATTTTATTTCAGGGGTTATTTATTCGGAACAAATAAGAGTATTGCGCATTTTGCTAGGCTAGGATACGCCACGGCTGACCTTAAGTAGCTGGGAACTGGGCAGAAATGTTTTTGAGTGGGACAAACATTAGGTCACAAACCATCGTGTTAGTCATTGGTGACACACTTAAATCCCAGAGGGTGAGAACAAGGGTTCTCTCCTCAGTTTCGACACTTTTCCGTAACACATGAAGATAGTTTATTCAGGCTTTGTTTAAATGGGTTCGATAAAAAGCTGTGGAAGTTGACCACTATGCCAGCAACAATAGCGGTCCAGTCTGGCCCCCCTCTTTGTGGCGTACTAACTAAAACGCTTCACACTGCACAGGCGCACTTCGTCGTCAGACACGCTTCAGTGAAACATAAAAATAAACTTACCGAAATTGCCGAAATACCCCTTAATCCCCAGGGTCCGTTCTGGTGACACGTAAACCAGAAAAACTGAGCCTACTCCACACTACTAGAATATATATGACCGAAGTTGGAGGCACCGAGCGAGGAAACAATACCGTCCATCTATTTGGCTGACCCTTGTCTTATTTTTACCAAGCACCTCGACGGATTACGGTCGGGATTCAAAGATACGACGCAACCAAGTTTGTCCCCAGTCGTAGGAGTTCAATCGCTGGTTAATTCTCGGTCAGGGACACAAATATCCAACTCGGGAGATTAAAAGGCTGAATGTGAGTCGCCGTTTGTTCCTCCCCCTCGGTCGGTCCGTTGCTGCTTTTGTTCTTTAACTGTGAAGTGTTTCCCCCTGTCCGGCCAAACCAACGCGAGGCGGAGCTGAGGACCAGGAAGCCCGGAAGGCCCACATGACTCTCCCCCTCGCTGACGGCTGGGTGGGTGTGCCAGTCTGGGTGAACAGGCCGTGGATTGGAGGGAGAACGGGCCAGTATAATAAATCCGCTACAGAGATCCAATACCAACTACCCCGCTGCAACCTATGGTGGCATCAGAGAGACGGGATGACGCTGAGAATCATCTTTTAAACTGAACGGTTCTTTTTGAGCCAGTTTTGTGTTGTATTGGGGAAGAAGTCTTCTGATGGTTAAATCCATCTTGAACAGTCCTATGACAAGTATTTGCCCTCTTTACAGATTTCTTTATATTAACATTTTTGTTATATGATTAAGATAAAAAAAAATATAAGACTGAGAAAACATTGGTGAACAATACAATTGGTTTACTTAAGATTATTTTATCTATTAAAGGGAAAAAAAACTGATCCTATGTGAAGTTATACTCTCCCCAAATTGTTAAATCATGATTTCACTAATTTCCCACAACAGTCCTATACTTTTTTTTACAATTCATATAACACATTGTAACACTTTATTTTACTACAAAGAAAAACAGATTAAACACCTACACAGATATATTAAGAAATATCTGCCTACAGGGAGAAATGTTTCAACAGACAATAGCAATCAAACGTCACTTAAATGTTTGATTGCCAAACAGTAATTAATGCAGTCTCCCATCCTGCATATGTTATATATCTTGAACTAGCTGCTTTACGTAGTAGTAAAAAAAAATAAAAATCTGGCCTACACTTTATGAACTCTACATTTCTTTTTCCAGAAATGAGTGGGACAAATAAACAGCAAGATATTTTAAAAAATTCTTTGTTGAATTGTATTTTAGTTGGAAAAATACATTAGCTGTTTAGACAAGTAGAAAACAAGCTGAAATTTCAGAATGCCAACTGGTTTCTTATTGTAGTCCTATTTTTAACCAGTAAGACATAA
Source organism: Poecilia formosa (assembly GCF_000485575.1). Classification (NCBI taxonomy): domain Eukaryota; kingdom Metazoa; phylum Chordata; class Actinopteri; order Cyprinodontiformes; family Poeciliidae; genus Poecilia; species Poecilia formosa. The sequence goes on along the minus strand of NW_006799988.1, from coordinate 1,494,877 downwards.
CGAACATGAGATGACACTCCTTCACCGATAAGGGGCGACACTGTTCATTCTGGCTTATCTACAGCCGTACATCCACCTCAATGTCCCCTCAGGGAAAAATAAGGCTCATTACACAAATGAAGATCCTGCCAAAAAAAAAAAAAAAAAAAAAAACACCAAGCACAAAAAAAGGCCCCCCG
>NW_006799988.1:1479178-1494649 GCF_000485575.1 Poecilia formosa | reverse complement strand
CACTTCTTTTCAGCTGATTGGGTTAAACTTCACATTTTTATCTTTCAAACATCTTCAGGCAGAAGGAGCTCATGTCTGACACCCCAGAGAAACACCAGTTCCTGTTTTTCTTTCTTCCACAATAGTAATGAAATACATTCAGTGGTTAGTTCAAAAGGACTTCTTTAAACTGCACAGTTAGTGTTGTTACAATCACATTGGGAGGGTTCACCTTTGGCTGACATCAGTGCTAACGTTAAGCTTACTTCATGTGGACCTTTTCATTGATACAATTTTAGCACATCTTCAACATTAAATAATATCCTTATTTGCAATCTGACTGAGTCAAGACTATGTCTTTCCCCCCCCCAAAAAAAGAAAAAAAGGAACATTTTTGTCATTCATGGAGTTGCTTAGCACAGATATTAAAACTGTACAGTATGGCGTTGTGGAGAGTGATGAGGGAACCCATCAGAAGCGTCCGTTAGCCAGCGTGAGCACAAAGCGAGGCAGGCGAAGAAACGAGGGGATGACTGCTGAAAGCCAGGAGAGGTACGGGACCTGGGTCAGGAGGAATTTTAGGGACGTAAAATCTGTTACATCCCGCCCTGAAGGGGGAAAAAAAAAAAAAGACAACATATTTTTCTTTGAACTATTGCAGACTACTCTGTTGACTAACAGGATGAAATGAGTATCATGACCACTAGGCAGGTGGTTATTGTTGTATGATTGTATGACTGTTAGTAGTATTACCATCAACATCTTTAATGCCATATCGTCTGGCCAGGTCACACGTCATGAGCACCTTCCCAGTCAGGGACATCAGATTTTTATCTAGCAGACAAAAACAAAAGTAGCTTTAAAACAATCCATCTGTGTAAGATGTTAATTTACACTGGCTTAAGTGTGCACCTCTGTTAAAATTCCAGATTTTGAGACTTAAAAATTTGATTATGACCAATCATTTTCTTCCACCTTCAATGTAACATGTCCTGTACAATTCAACGTGACAAAACAAAATCTGGGGGAACATGAAACAAGGGGAGTAACATGGTAACATAAGTGTAAATACTTTGTTAAAACACTTTCTGATTTAATTGCCTCATTCAGTCTTTTTGATAGGAGACAATCAGCATCACACACCCTGACATGGTGATATTTGCACTCTCTATCATGCAAAATTCTCAATCACATTTACCGATTAAGAAAAAGTTGCTTCTATACATTTTTGAGATCTTTAATGATAACTCACCATTAGCCAGGCTGACGATGCACTTCCCACTTAGTTCTGTAGTTTCCCCATTGGCGAACACATCTTTATACTGAGGAAAATCAAAGTCAACAGTTAAGACAGAATTAGAAATTGACCATTTATGCAAATAGACTCGCTATCCAATGGTGGCCTACCTTGGGATTCAAACCCTGCGGTGCATCTTTCTGTATTATCAGCTGCGATATAAGCTCTGTTTGTACCGGTCCTGGCCACAGACTGATGGAGGTCACTCCTCTGCTTTTCAGCTCAACCGCCATGTCAGCTGCCAGCCTGTCACACTGGAAAAACACAAAACAAAAACAGGTTTTCATGACAGTAATGAGATATAAGACAAACTGTGCATTTTGATATCAGACTGAATGGCAAATTGAATCAAGTGGAAGAACTTACAGCAGCTTTACCAACCCCATACGCTACGTTGAAGAGGTAATGCAATCCGCCCATAGATGAAACAGTCACTATAAATCCATGGCCTTGGGCCACCATCAATCGAGATCCATAAACTGAGAAAAAGTAGTGCCCCCTAAAAAAACACAACAAAAATAACAATAACAACTGAAGTTATAGCTGATCAGAAGAAAATGTGCAAGATGAGACTGTGGGACAATATGATTTAGAGTGTCTGACAGATAACAGTACCTCAGGCCTGTGTTGTTGATAGAATCCCAAATAGACGGATCGGTTTCCCAGAACTTCTTACCCATGTTGTCAAAAATATCCTGGAATGACAATTTAAAGTCAACACACTATGTTCAAATCTTTACTTCCTTTCATTCATTTACTTTTTGTTTTTCCTAAAAAAAATGCCAACCAAAATCACTTTTACTATTTTAAATCTGTATTTAACATGGAAGCTTTGAGCGGACGTTTCCCACATATACTTTTTCCAGATGGTTTTCTCAAGATCACAAGTGAATTTGCCAACAGTTTTATCGAGATAACGAGTTATTCCAATGGTTTTCTCAAGATCACAAGTTCGTTTCTTGATGGTTTTCTCGTGATCATGGTGTGTATGTTAAGCTTGATTCCATCCTTCACTTATTCACAGCATTATTCAAGACATGACACTTGTATACTCTCGCTGTTACGGCATGCATTTGAAGGACAGAATCAGGTTTAACACACACCCATCATCTGGAGATCTTAAACAAAAATATTGGAAAATTAACTCGTTATCTCGACAAAGCCATCAGGTGAAATTATATGTCGAATACATCCTCCACATATGACTTCTGTAATTTAATACTAAGAACTGTTTCATGAGTGTTTTATTGATACAAACCTGAACTCCAGCGTAGGCATTGTTCACCAAGATGTCCAGTCTGCCATCCTGCTCTTGTTTGATCCTTTCAAAAAGTGCCTTGATGTCTTCCGCTTTTGTGGAATCACAGATCACTGGAACGCCCTTCCCACCTCTCTCAGTCACCTACATTATAATTAAGGGCGTCAGAAAAATACAACGTACCGACAAGTATTGTGCAAAAAGCTTGACTTGCAAAGTAATCTGATTTCATTTAAGAAAAAGAAAGGTTTAAAGTTCACCTCAGCAGCAGTTTGTTTGAGGGTTTTCTCTTGCCGTCCTGTGATGTAGACAGTAGCTCCGGCCTCAGACAGCTGGAGTGCTATTCCTCTGCCGATGCCCCTGGAGGCACCAGTAACTACACACACCCAGCCGGAGAGGGACATCTTGGCCTGCAAGAGGTAAATTTGCAACATAAGCCAATGGTTCTCCAACCTTTTCTGACAAGTACCACATTTGTACATTTGTCATTTTGATTACTCAAAGAGTGCCAAACTCTTTGTGATGATGTTTTGTTCCAACCATGAGTCAGTTTGTACACCCCACTCAAATGTACAAAATTAGAATACGACATACAACCAATACCGAAATCTCAGATTACTGAAAAGTATGACTACGTATGTCATCAATGCTGCATTGCAAGGAGGCAATCAGTCTGTGATTCTGCTGAGGTATTTAGGAAGCCTAGGTTGCTTTAATAGTGGCCTTCAGCTCATCTACATTGCTGGGTCTGGTGTCGCTCATGTTCCTCTTGACAATTACCCCTAGATGCTGTACGGGTTTAGGTCAGAGCAGCTTGCTAGCCACATCAAAACACAGGGTGACCATTAAAGTGGGCAGTGGAATATTGGCAAGTTCTGCTGGTCAATAAAATCAGCATCTCAATGAAACTTGTCAGTAAAAGGGAGCATAAAAAGTTCTAGGATTTCCAGATAGATAGACTTGATAAAACACAGTGGAATGACAGCAGTAGATGACATGGCTTCTCTAATCATCACTGACTATAGAAATTTCACACCGGACCCCAAGCAGCTTGGATTCTGTGCCTCTCCACTCATCCTCCAGACTCTCCTTGATTTCCAAATAAAATGCAAAGTTTACCTTCATATGATACGAAACGAGAACTTTGGACCTCTGGACAACATCCCAGTTGTCCAGAGGTCATCTAGGCTGTTTCTCCTTAGCCGTCCAGGTATGGCACTTTTCCTTTCACTCAACTTTCTACTAATATGCTCCATGAACAGCCAGCTAATCTTTGATCATTCGTGGTGTACACTTACTGATTGTTGGATGACATTCGTGTCAGCAGTTTTCCTCACGGATGTGCAAGAATTAGGACAGCCATAACAAGTCATTTCTGTCTTAAAAATCTCCTTTTCAATAGAATTTAAGATTTACATTTTCAATGGAATGAACTTCAGTTTTTGATAGCTGCAAGCCACAATTATAAAAAATAAACCAGAAAAAACCTTGTGGGATGTATCACCGAGTGTATTGAATACATACATGACGTGAATTCAATTTCTAAAGTAAATTAACTTTTCAAATTTATTGTAATCCCACCCACAATTGTTCCTGGTTGACCGTCATCCATTTCAGTTCTTTCTTGAATTTCTCAAAATATGCTGCACTCCACTTATCTGTAGAGTAGTTTTTGATGATGATGATGATGATGACGATGATGATGATAAATTGATTTCAGACATTTCACCAAGAGAAAACCACACATAATAAAAAGTAGTATTTGCATATTTTCTCAGTGTAAATGCAATACCCTATTACCAACCACATATAAACTAATACATGCAAATAAACCTGTTTGCGCATACAGCTTATCCTAGCTTACAATGATACATTAGCTTCAAATTTACCTTGTAAATAGTTTAGATAAGGTTTCTCTCAGTTCAGGTAAATATCATGTTTATAGAACCACTGATAAAAACGTTAAAATAAATTAGATGAGATTAATGTCCTGTGGGTTATGAGGGAGGAGTGGAGGCAGCCACGGTTACATAAGTGCCACGCTGCACTGTTGCTTCTTGCTGTCCAAAGTTCACTAGAAGTCAAACCGCATTCTGTCTTAAAAAAACACTTTAGGTCCAGTAATCATTAGTCAGCAGCAACCAGCCAACATGCCTATATTATAGTAACGAAATATGTAAGCAATCAGTGGAAGAGTTTTGGGTGAAAATTAGCACTATTTAATAAACTTTATGGTGAGGATTTCTTATGGTTTAATTGTTGATCAACTACATGAATTTTATTTATTTATTTTTTTAACTTTAGGTTACTATTTTTTCCCTTTAGTAAAATCCACAGTCGCTTTTCAGTTTTCATTGTGATACTAATTTATTTCCATCCTTATCAAGTCCTGCTGAAGATAAACAGTGATTACAAGCGAATGTTATTCTCAAAAAGAATACGTAAAATATTAGTTGTAGACAGGCGCTTTGGGCAGCACACTAAAATTTAACATACATAATGGAAATTTTTTTTAGCGCTCATTCGCAATGTTGACAAAGTGAATAATATATATAGCCTAGTACAGTGTACGCCCAAAAAAATTACACTAACTCTATAAAAATAAAGCAGATAAGCTGTTGTTTTACCGACAAAAAAATAAAGCTTACGTTGTATTAGAGAGCGGCGGATCTGGTTTGTCTAGTCCCTGATGTTTGTTGCAGTCTATTCCAAGGAAGAACGAGAGCAACTGGCAGTGCTGATTTTCGGTGGACTGTCGATGCTGGTTTGGTGACATCACAAGTTTATCACCAGATCCATGTTACACGGATATCCAAAAAAAAAATAAAAATACACTGCTTCTGTAAATATCGCGAGAAAAGGGTGTTGAAAGTATCGCGAGAGCATTTTAAAGAAGCTCAAAAGCACATTTACTTCATGTGTAATTTGTTTTTATTCATTTTTATTATAATTTTGTACCTGTGGTGTTAGCTAACCATGGAACACGACAGGTTACAGTTAACTTTCAAAAAAAGTTAATTATTTTGAATGTCAAGAGTGAATATAACTTTCGAAACACCAGAAGATGGCGCTGTTTATTAAACAACCAGAAAATCCTAGAACCCTATAGGATTATAGAACTTGTTTTTGTTACTAATTTAGAAAAAAACAGTTTACTGGCTATATTTAATCATATNCACTGTTACACATTGGATTAGTGTGGTTATGAAAATTAAGTTTACTGAAAGTTTCAAAATAAAACTCTGCAATGTCCACTCACGACAGTGCACCGCTGTAGGCGGTGCAATAATATAAGTCTTTTTTTATTTTTCTTTTCTCAGGATAGTGAACTGCCTTGCGCAGTTCACTATCCTGAACTGCGCAAGGCAATGTTAACTAATGTTAATGAACTGCGCAGCAAGGCAGTTCATTAACATCAGCATTTCATAGGTGTCTCAAAGACAGAAATCCTTCCCCAGCTTTCTGTCTCTCACACACAGCAGTTGGCTGAGGGCGAATCGCTATAGCAACAGAATCCAGAGAAAGGCAGCCATAACTGCCATAGCTGTAGTTCTATTTATGGCCAAGACTCAGTTAAAACAGAGGCCTGAGCAGCATGTCAGAACTACAACATGGCGGAACTGTCTGTTACTATAGAGGAGGAGTTGGCTGGTATTCTGAACTACTTGTGCTTTGAGCAACATATAACTGATTTAATCCGATCACTATTGCACATGGAATTAGTGTGGCCATTTCAAATGTAGCTTATTGAAAATTTTCAAAATAAAAGCCTTGATCATTTTTACATCATGTAATTGCTCTTTTTTGTGTTAGATAACTGGTTTAACCAAACCACTGTTACACATGGGATTAGTGTTGCCATTTCAAATGAAGCTTACTGAAAGTTTCAAAATAAAAGCCTGCATACTCCCCTCATGTCAGTGCACCGCCATAGGCGGTGCAATAATATTAAGCTTTTTTTATGTTTGTTTTCTCAGGATAGTGAACTGCCTTGCGCAGCAAGACAGTTCATTAACATTAGCACAGATATTAGCATTTCACTGCCACCCACTAGTGCACTTCCTTGCACGCATTAGCATTTTACCTAAAATGACCTATTAGTTAATTTTCTTACTTATTTGCCAAGTTTAGTATACTGAATGGAGTAAGTCAATAACAGACAACATGCTAGTGATGCCCCAGATGCTACTGATAGTCTTCATGCTAACATTAGCATTTTGGCATATTTTAGTTCATGCATTAATTTTAACACACTGAATGGTACAAGTACAGCTTAGTCCACATGCTTCTGACTCTCCACAGGTTATTGACTACATTGAAGCTTTCTTTAGCATTAAGGCTAATTTTTAGCATCGGAACGCTGGGTCCAAACCGACGGGCACACTTTGGCAGGCCCCTCAAAATTACTGCAGGAATTTTCTAGTTATTATTATTATTGACTGTTTTCAGAAATGTTTTTTTAATAAATCAATTCACTCTAACTGACTGAAACAGTAAGGCCTAATAATATTACATTAGAACCACAAAATTGATCACAAAATAACTATTTACTGGTATACAGCCGGTGATCAACTGATCTAGTGAAAAAATAGGTTTTTATTTTTATTTTTTTAAAGGTTGACTAAAAGTATTACTTCCCCTCAACATAGAATTAAAATAGAGCAGCATTATTCTTTATTGTCCCTCTGTGGGGGAAATTCAAGAGTCACAGCAGCTTAAGGTAAGTAGAAGCATGTATATTCCCACAAAAGTAAATTAATATAAAAATAAGAGTAAGACATCATACAGTAAGGGCAAATTTTCAATGTAAGAAAAATAATACTGCACAGTTATTAAAAATAGTATACTCCAATTATAATACATGTACAACTGAGTAGATTTTTTATTTAATCTGGAACAAGCTTCGAGAAAACTGCAAAACTGCTGAAACACTGAGTTCCTTTAATTACGGGCTAAAAAACCATTTATTTAGAGTTACCTTTGATTTATAATAACTGTCCACAAAGAAGAAGGATCTAAAATTAAGGAAAACAAAAGTGTACATGGATAGCTATTGTGGTAATTCAGGAACTTGCACTAATAGGTTTAGCAATCCCAACCATCTGCAAAGACAAGAAAAAAGATTAGAATGAGATTGAGACACAGCAATGACTCAAAGAAGATACAGGGATGTTGTGAAAAGTCAAGAGCTTAAGTGAACTTTTTGTCCTCAGAGGGACCGAAAGCTCTTTCAGGGAGTGACTTTGCCAAACAACCAAGACAAAAACAAAATACTTAATCTTTTTTGTGAACTGTATGAAGCTTAGCAGAAATAAACCGTATTTCTGTTGAGGCTCCAGTGATCAAGTTCACTTTAAAACATAAGAATCCGAGACAACAAAGACAAGCCTTACAAAATTAAAGTTACATCGCTTTGCATAACGGTTTCAAAACTCTACTATACACTCCTCTAATTGTTTTGAGGTTACTTTTGTCTCAGCTGAGATTCATTTCAGTCCAGTGGTAGTTCATAGTTCAATAAGGCTTGGGTTCATTTCCAGACAACAGATACAGGCCATATTTGCTATAGAGTTGTGGGGTATGTGAAGCTTTTAAAGGAGTCATCCTCTAAATGTGTTCTTCAAAGAATGAATTAACCTAAGCCCCCGTCATCAGCCCTCTATACGTTTGGTGTTCATTAAAAATCACTAAAAATTTAGCCTAACCCCATTAATCTGCCACCTCTGTAATGGGAACATTGCTGAAGAAGCTCTGTTGCTATTTTTGATGAAACACTGCAAACATGGAAGCCATGTTGTTTTAGACTGAAGACACCTGACTTGTTCAATCTATTTCCTGTCAAAGCATTAATTTCTAGCCAGCAAACCGAGGCGGTCGAATCTGACTTGTCTTTAAGTAACAGAATAAGCTTATAGAGTTGATTTTCTTTTTTTTTTTATCTAAGGTTGTATTTTCCTAGCTATATGGTTCAAACCATGTCTTTCACTGTTTCATGAATACCAAAGTCTTTATTTTTGCTGGTTGCCTGCATTTAGCAAGAGGTTAGTAAGAAGGCTGCACCCCGACAACCAAACTATCATGACACCAAATATCATTTCATGACTGTAAGTGACTTTTGTATTGTGCAAAATCCAGTTTATGTAATCATTTTAAATATGTTGTCAGACATTTTATTCATGGGGGAAAAGAAGAAGCACTTCCCAGCTTATTTTGTTGAGTTTGAACATGTTTCTTCCTCTCTCCAATTCGTCCAGTGCAGCGTTTTTATTTTTATTTGCCAGACATCTCTTTGTTTGTTCTCCTGATGGACAGTCATTGGGCAATTCTGGACAGTTTTCTGGCACACACAACATTTCTAGTATACCTTCTTGTGTGTGCGGTAATATACGCGTTGCTGATTTGTGAACAACTCCGATGGAGTGGCAATCTGTCTAGGCAATTTGTCGGAGTAGATTGACTGTTGAAACATTGCTGGTTGTCTAGTTAACTTGTTAATCGGTTTCATTGGTCAAATAATAATGATTTGATAAGATTTGTTCTTGTCCTGCATTTTATTCCTTCACCTCTTTGGTTTTTTTCCATGTAGACTAAAAATAAATATAAAAAGTGGCTCTCGGGTATTACAGCATAAACAGAATAAAGTCTTTTTGTACATCATTCCAACAAATGTCAAATTGTTCTCTGCTTTCTGTGTGCACCTGCTTTTACACACTTTGACCATAATGATTTTTTTGTCCGATGCGTCTGCAATGTTTGCTTGAGGTAAACAGTATTGACTGCAGTAATCTCAGTGATGAAACTTCATTTCATCTGAATGGACTTACCAGAAGAGCACGTTATTTGTTATTTTATTACCGGTACTTTGGGACAACATTGCGGGAAAGGTTTTGCACTTAAATTGTTTCTTGTTTTTTTTTTTTTGTTTTTTTTTTTTGCTTTTTGCTCTAGTTATTGCCACATACCCCTACAATCAACTCCTGTCCTTCCTTTAACCCACCCACCCTACAGCGAGTTGGTGTGCTGACGTTTCTTTTTTCCATTTTCGTTTTTTTGTTGACACCACAACTCTTTAATGGGTGTATGCACAGTTTCAAATGCAACTATTGCACATACTGTCCAAGTCATTTGCAAGTCATACTCCCTGAACTTTCTCTGTTTGCAAAACTACACCCAGAAATAGTGTTTTTATTTTATCGGTATTATTATTATTATTATTATTATTATTATTATTATTATTATTCATCTGCTCCTACTGGAGAGCACTTTGGATAAACATGTTGTTTTTTAAATGTGCTTTGTAACTAAAATGGACTGGATCGGTTTGGAATATAGTCGTGAACTATCCTGCAGCATCATTCCCAATTCACAGCAAACACGAGGAAGAAGGTGCGCCGGTCCGATAATTGTTTCAGTCAGTAACTTCGAATCGAAATGGACAGAAATCACATGCGGGGTACCCCAAGGCTCAGTCTTAGAATCCCTCGTATTCAATAAAAAGGATTGACTCAGTCAGGCCTAATATTACGGTGACCCAGAGAGGTTAACAAAATGCAAAAGTCTCAACACAACAACAAAAGCCAAAGCAGAAGTTATGCTAGCAAGTTTGTTTTTGTTTTTTTAACAGAACCGTTTTGCTGTTGTGTTGTGGCATTTGCATTTTGTCGACCTTTCTGGGCCACCGTATATTTTATAGACGCATCCCGAACTTTTCAGATATTTATGTGTTTTTTTAAATCTTTGGAAACCGTATATATCTGACATAAGATCCCAATCTTGGGTGTATGCACAGTAAAATAAGATCCCAATAAAATACATAAAAAGCTTGTTCTTCTCCAAAATGTGAAGAATCCAGTGGTATAAATACTTTTGCAAAATGCCGTGCGATGCCTCCAGGTTTGTGGTTGGAACTTGACAAAAAAAAAATTAAAAAGTAAAAGGGAACACCTTTCAAAGCGTTGTAAGTCTTTTCATTTTACTGTTTTGAAATCATCTCAACACTTCCAATTAAAAAAAAAAAAGGCATGATTTATTTCTTGGTTTTAATTTCTTGTGAACTTTTTCTAGAGTGTATCGCTCTCCTCGATTAGCGGAACCATGGCAACCTTTTCACTTTTAACCTTTTTACACCAGTAAAAATCAATCTGCTCCTCCCTTTCTGGGAAGCCTGGCCCTTCTCATGGTATTGGTCATCCAGTGGGATAAAAAGAGCATTGCTGCTGCTGAAAGTCGTTACCGTTTTAGGAACAGAACAATGGCTGGAGGTTCTAACTTCATTTGGGTTCCCTTCCTTCTCATCTGTGTCTTCCCTGCGTCTGACAACAGACACGGTAAGAAGCAATGCTGTCCCGTAATGTTTCCAGTAAATATAGCATTGAAACGTTGGTTGAAATTTGAATCCCTCGTGTGTTTTCAGTGCCGTATAACGTGGGTGAGTTTGTCAAGAACACTGGAAACCCACAGCTGGACGACATCCTGTCCAAGATTACTGTGAGTCCTCACTGATTCTGACATTGTTCATTCATAGTGCATGTAAAGAGAGTAGACAGCCCATATTATGATGGAAAAACATAAGACCATGCTGATCCGTTGTAAAACTTTTATCATTTTTAAGGTGACATCTTGATATTCTTTTGAAAACAAACAAAAATGCAATTAATGGGAAAAATTTACTTTATGAGAAAGCCGCAATAACCTGGTTGCACAAGTGTTCACACCCTGAAACTCATCTGACATCGAAGCACATTTGGATTTAATTTCAGCATTCAGTCATCTTTCAGTTTGACTCAAAATTGGACAACTACAAGCTGAACAAAATGTCTTAGTTTAGACTACAGCATTCAGTCAGTGGAGTTGAGAAATCAGGGCAAAGGAAATATTTTCTTGACACACTTATGCAGTCTACCTGAGTATTATTACTGAACATATCTCACAGTTTGTGCACAAAATTTGAACACAATGACATTTTCAGTAACAGCAGAATAATGGACCATGTCACAAAGTCCAAATCATCTCTAACTGATTTCCTTAAGTCGACTCCAATCCGATTTTGTGAAGCTTTCAAGTCACACTATGAATAATCTGAATAATCACATACCCACCGAAACCTGTCATCTTACTTGGGTTTTGCACAATTTTTATATCCACTGTGTTGCTATACTAAAAGTTGCGTGGTACAAATAATGATTGAACGTTTTGAATGTATTCCTCTCAGATACCCTTGCCAGATGGAACTGACTTCGACGAAGTAAATGTAACGGTATGTAATAATCACCTCCTTTTCATGCTAATTTGAATGTTGTCTTCTTCTAATCTAATGCCTTTCATTCTCTTTCAGTCAATAAAAGTCAGACTTTGCACTGGTGAGTGTATTCTTTATTCATGTTCCAGTTCTAATCTGACGCATGCTTACGGGTTCTCTCTTTTGTTTTTGCAAGGGGTTGAGGAAAGCTTGGATTCCCTGAACAAGCAGCTTCGGGAAGCAAGTCAGCGTAACAGCCAGTTGGGTGAGTAGACGATACATCCTCCTTCGGCGGGTTGGAAAGCTTCCTCTTGCGTTGTTCTGCTGTAACCTGCGCGCTCCATCGCAGACGGGGAAGCCTTCGAGTTGAGGCGGGAGGTCAGGCAGCTGAAGCTGAAACTCTCCACCTGCAGTTTGGCTGTGACGTCCGTCGCCGGCTGTAAGATCGTGCCTGAGAATCCTGCGCTGCACCCTCTGTCCACGTCTTCAGAGGAGGCTTCAACAAGCAAAATGCTCAAATGTTTTGTCTGTTTCCTGACAGCGTACCACACCCAGCTGCAGACCAAACTGAAGCATCTGCTGGAGGTGATTGACAGTGAGAACATTCAAGGTGAGACTACATTTTAAGGTCATTTTCATCTTTGTAATGCTTCAGCATAGTGGATTTTTTTCTTGAAAATATATTTCTTATAGTTTTGAAGATCATGGCTCTGACCAGGGATGTTAGATCTTTACGGAGGAAGTTTGAATCCCTTGTTAACTCAAATGGAAATTCGACTGAGATAACAGGTGAGAAGTTTTATTCATTCATTCAACGTTTTCAGTTTTTCAAAAATGTTTTTTTAATATATATTTCAGTATGATTAACTTTATACTGAAATATACATTATTTCAGTATGAAATAATATAAAAAAGGGCATAAATATCATTAGCTTTTTACATAATTTGTCACATTACAATGGCAAACTTCAATATTTTTAATTAGGATTTTGTATCCTAGCTAAAAGTAGTGAAGTGAACTGTGAAGTCGAAAGAAAAAACGTGATTAGAGTCAAAAATTTAACAGCAATATTTTGGTTTAGTTAGCTAGTCATAGAGAAAAGGAAGGGTGTTAATTTTTTGAGTCATATTTTCGCCATGTTATAAATGTCGGCAAAATATTTCATCCACAAGCTAAACATTTTGCTTAAAATCTATATATTTAGCTTTCAAATTCAGTATTTAGTCATGAAGCTAAATATTTTGCTTTCCAACTAAATATTTAGTTTCTACTTACGTTGAGGTTTGTAGTTGTAACTTGTGAAAAATGTGATAAAGATAAATTCATCAGTATACATTCATAAAGCACTGCAGGTCACGCGTTATCAAAACGCTCCAATTAAATTTTGATGTTTTTATTTTTACTGAATGTCTGCCTTGGATAGATTAGTCTCTTTTCTGAATTCATTTCAAACAGCTGTGCAAGCTGAACTGAGCGCAAAGACCGCCGAGCTCAACGCCAAGAAGCCACAAATCAACAGGAACAATGAAACTTTGGCATTAAGTGAGTTTTTTTTTGTTTGTTTATTCTTTTGGAAAGATTTATTCCTTTGCTGAGGAGTGAAAACGGTGTTCAGTACATGATAAATGTAATTCCTGTTTCCAGTCCTAGAGATAATCTCCTTGCAGAATCAGATCTGGGACCTGCAGCCGACCGAACTGAGCAGCAAAACTGCTCTTACTGTCGATGGACGACTTCTGGGTAAATCGCGCTCTCTTTGACTCAAAAATTAGAACAAGGAAGTACACTTAGTATCTGTTAAAGTAATTTTACAGTTCAACTCAATCTCATAATCCAGACTCTTAATTCCCCTCAGCGCTACAAGAGCTACTGGACAGGAAGCTCTCTGAGCTGCAACGCAAAGAAGACCCGATCTCTATTGGTGTGTAAGCCTCTCCAGCTACATTTGCCAGTGTTTCTTTCTTTTTTTTTTTTTATCCACAATTTTAAAGCACTACTAAAAAAATAACCGGGTATATCTAATCGTTCACATGGACGTGACTGATCAGTGCTGGAGCTGATTTCTGTGCGCCATAAAATCACGACGATGGAGAAAAGAATCAAGATCCTGACCGAGGGATCCAAATCTAAAATTCTTGGTGAGTTTGTGTTTGCAAATCACCAACACATATCTTGTTCAGATTTTGCATGTTGAGCTTGATTTTTATTTATTTATTTATTTTCGTTTTACTTTCAGATGCTCAGAGGGAATTGAGGCAAAAGATTGAGCAACTGAAGAGAGCGATCATGCTGCTGAGTGGACGGGAAAATGACAAGAATCTTAGTAAGCCTGCACTCCAACATCTCCACTTAGGTTCTTGTTTTACTTTTGCGTTGACCCGATGTGTTTTTGATTTGGATTTTTCAGCCAGGGAGATCCTGAGGCTCCAGTTTGAGGTGGACCGATTGACAACGTTAGTTTCAACTTACGAAGAGACCCTGGAACCCACCATCACAGGTGAACGGGCAGATGTAAACCAAAACATCGACACGAACAACCATGGCTTTTATTTATGGCTGAAACATTCATCTGATAAATTGTGATGAATCGATAATTTACATAATTGCCAACTAATTTAATAAGCATTAATCGTTAACTGGACCGTACTGACTCCAAAAAAAGGCAATTTACTGAAAGAATAAGACGCTGAGAGCACCAATTAAGTCGAAACGGTACAAAAACTATATAGACATTTTTCATTAAAAATAATTTTAAAAACTCTAAATTTGTTCTACTCATATGGCCTAGTTTAAGCTTCACGTTGTTGAAATTCTGTCAAAAAAACCCAAACAACTAAAAAGCACCTTTTGCTATCTAACTAGTAGTCAACAGATCAGCCATACCCTGCATTGATGCAAAGTCAAACAAAAAGGACTGAGCTTTTCACATTTTGACGTTAGAAGTATGTTTTTTAGGTGAAAAATAATTTTATCTGATTAATTGATCAATCGTCAGAATAATTAATCCCTGAAGTTTTAATCCCGTGCTGCCTGTTCTGGACTGTTGAGCTTTCTTCATTAAATTGATCATCATCTTTATCACAACCTGGGCCTCTGCGTCTCTCCTCACCGCCTCGCAACCACCACACATGACAGAAGGACCCGACCAGACCGGTGAGGATCGCAATTAACAACAACTATGGACCCAGCTGCTCAGATGTTCGGAGACGTGGACCGTTTAAAGAGAACAATCAAAATCTATGTCGACAGCGTGGCTAAACCCTGCTCTTTGTACAAACGGTTTACCACGGCCTCAGCTTGCGCGACGGTTCTCCGAAAATGGATCCCGCTCCTCCCCGATCCAGGTTTGGTAGAATTATTGGAAGACACCGCGTGGGACCGTGATGCAGCCCAGGCGGAGATGATGGGCGATCCAGTTCCACCTAAGCCGTCCCTCCCGCCTGGCTGCCGTCCCTCCGGTTCCCGTCTTCTCTCCAGCTCCCACCACCTACCTGCTGCCTGAGCCTGCCGCTGTTGCGGCGTCCCAGCCGTCCGAGCTTCCTGTGTCCGCTGCTGACGAGCAGCCTCCAGAGTTTCCCGTGTCGCCTAGCCCTCCAGCCGAGCCCCCTACCGGACGTCCAGAGCCTCCAGCCAGACCCTCTGCCGGACCTCCAGAGCCTCCAGCCGGACCCTCTGCCGGACCTCCAGAGCCTCCCGCC
>NW_006799988.1:1461038-1479072 GCF_000485575.1 Poecilia formosa | reverse complement strand
GAGCACCAATTAAGTCAAAACGGTACAAAAACTATATAGACATTTTTCATTAAAAATAATTTTAGCCTCCAGCCGGACCTCCAGAGCCTCCTCGCCTCCGCTTCCTGCGGCGGCGGCGACCGCCGAACCCCGCCTCCCTGCCTCCTGGTTCTTCGCCCACCCTGGTTGGGTAGTTTTTTGTTCGGACTGGGTTTTTTTTTTGTTTGTTTTCTGGACTCGTAACCATAATTATATCATCCACAAGTCTTGATGTTAGTTGAACTGAAAATGCAGAAATGTGTTAAAAGGAGTGTTTTTTTAATTATTATTTTTTTTATTGAAGCCATAACAGTGGAACTGGAGGTGATGAAGCGAAAAGAGGTCATTTTGCAGAAATCGCTGGAGATTACAGACCAGGCCATCGCACAGCTGAGTGAGTAAGAGTAGAAAGAGGAGGGATATCTGCCTTTGGAGAAAGTTTCACGTGTTCACCGTAACAAAGCCAACGAGTGTGCACTTTTATTTTGACCAGTCATGAAAGTAATCAGCATCATGGAGGAGCTGACGGAGCACAAGGAGACAACAACCGGTGAACAGCCTGGTGAGCGCGCCTCCGCTTGTTCTTAAACCGCACCGCTTTCGACATTTAATCTTATTCGAATGTTGTTGCAGATATACTGACGCTCCTTCAAACCTACAAACAAGACTACACCAAGGCTCTGAGTGAAATAAAGAGTGAGTCTTACTCTGTGGCGTCAGTGACATTTTGTGAGATAAATTTTCGATAAGCAGACTGTTTTTGTGTTTCTGTACAGACCTGAAGGAGCAGCTGCGTCAGACGCGTGAGGAGTGCTCGGGACTTGAGGAGCGATACATCGGTGAGCGGCTTTTCTGAACTTCCGAGTCGCGTCACGGTTACACTCCCGATCTAAAGTCCTAACCTGTTTCTCTCAGCGGTAAAGACCGAACTGGAACAAAGGATAGCACAGCTGAACAGAACCGAAGACTCTGAAGCTGCCCTTGGTATTTATTTCAGTTCCCCCCCCCAAACATTCCTACTTATTAAAGAAAAATGTGGACTTACTTGGTTTCTTTCTATAATATTTGTCTTGTACATTATGCTTGTCTGTGTCAGTTGTGAGTATAGTACACCTGCACGGACAAATCCAGGCTTTAAAGAAGGCAATCGTAGCATCGCCTAGTAAAAAGGAGATTATAAGTGAGTACCACTCATCTTTACGAATGTAGTTTCAACCTTTTTGAAAGCGAGATGTTTAAATGTCCTTTTTGCTTTTCATTTTCTCCTCAGGGCTGCAGAAGGAGCTGCTGCAGAAAGATGAAGAACTAAAAGCCAAGACTGCAGACATAGAGAGACTGATTCCCAACTCACAGATAAGTGAGTGTCCAGGTCATATGGAAAATGTTTCAGCCTGTATTTTCTCTCCGGGTGGTTTGCAGACAGGCAGCTTTGTTGACACCTAAATTATCCCTGTGTAATGTTTTATCAGAGTAAAAACGGTCCCATTTATGGAAGGAAGTTCACTTGCAGCTGGAAGCCCAGAAAATTAATCACTTTGTTTCTGCAAGTAACAATTATTACAGTAACTGATTATTCTATAAATTTTTCTATTGATTCATTGATTAATCGCATATTTTTAATGTGACTGTTTAACAAAACCGACACATTCTGCAGGTTTTCATTGAACTTATTAAGCTTTTTACATGCAGTATTAGAAATACATTAGCAGAGACAAATTAACAAATAATTAAATTCCCTTTTGAATTTAATTATTTGTCACTTGAGGAGCTTTTAGTAAAAGATATTTACAGAAAAAGGGTATTTTTTATGTAAACGTAGAATGTATAAATGTTTTGTAACATTTTGGCTTAATTACTGCTCTGCATATGTTGTTGTTTTTTTCAGCAAATGGCCTTTTTTGACTCTGTCCAGTTAACCATTAATCTGTTACTAAATTAGTTAAGAATTATTTCAACTATCGATTAATCACAATTAATCTAATTAATCCAATTAATCATTTAATCATGATTAATCGTGATTAAATAATTAAATGATCAACACTTTCTACAGATTGTGAATTGTTTTCTGCCAATGAGATCCTCTTTTGCTGCAGCTGAGCACTGGCAGGGCGCGACGCACGTAGCATCCTCAGCGCTAAAAGCCTAAAAATAATTTATTTGAAGACCTGCAAGCAGATGTAGTTAGGATGTTTCTCAAGTTTTTAACATGTTCAGACCAGTCAGGAAACTCTCACTGATCTCACTCATTTGTTTTAATCTGCTGTTAAAAGGTCCCACCAAGATTTCAGCTCTGTTGTTCCCATTTACATTTATGTTTCAGTTTTAAAGATTATTGAGCTGCAGAATAACATCTGGACCCTTCAGAACAAGGATACCAATGAGACGACCAGTGAGATATCAGGTACTTTAAATTGTCACTGGTTCAGAGTTAAACATTTAAGGGAATTGTATCACAAATTCCTTAATTTACTTGTGGGGTGGGGGGGTTCAGAGCTGCAAAGGAGACTGGATGGTCTGCTGAGTGAGATAGACAGCAAAGACCAGGAAACCCTAAAACACAGTGAGTGAAACAGTTTCTAACACTTTCATTCCTCTAATCAGCACATCTCTGTCCTCGTGTGGTTCATTATGACATTTAATAAAACAAATGTAGTTGTTTTGTAGGCTCTTGACTTTGCGTTTTGCGTTTCAGTGATGACAGTCCTGACCCTGCAGAGCCAGGTGGAGTATCTTCAGAAACAGCTGTCGGCGACTGAGGTCTTACAATCCCACAGGATTACCCGTAAGTGCCTCTGGCAAACTGGAATAATATCTGAAGACTGGTTAATTTTCGCCTCGAAAAAGTATCCGGACACCTTCACTCTTTTTAAATGTTGCTGCAGCACCAGCCAGAAATGTTACGAAAAGAAGAGGATGGAAACCTGTTAAAGGTTGTAAATAACTTCAGAATATGGTGGAAGTTTAACCTCCTGAAGAAAAACAACCCTAGACATCAGGGGAAAGACTTAAAAATCATACTCAAACCTGATGGAGGTTGAACTTTTTTCCCCCCAAAGAAATATAGGCAAAAACAATAAATGTACCAAAAGGTGGTTCTAAAAAAACATTGAGTGAAAGAATTATAGTCTTTGGCACACTTTTCAGAATTTTACTTGTAAAAAAAAAAAAAAAAAAAAAAACTTCAAGAATCATATATAATTTTCCTTAAATCTCACAATAATGCAATATTTTGTCAATCATATATAATTTTCCTTAAATCTCACAATAATGCAATATTTTGTCTTGGTGTATCACATTATTGCAGAAGAGGATTAAGACCACTAAAAAGAAAAACAATCTTCTTTTTTTTCCTTCTATTTTGACCATTGTGAGTCCATTATTGATCTCCTGCAAATGACTAATAATTTTTTTTAATTCTTCCCGCAATCAGAACTCAACAGAGAGCTTGAAAACAAGCAGGCGCAGTTGCAAAACGTTTACTCGGAGATAAAGGAGAAGAACCAGGAAAACGGCGAACTGTGTAGGTGAAGCGAGAAAACGCCGCAATCTTTATCAGAAATGAACATTTACGTGTGCCTCATCACTTTGTTTCTGGTTAATTCAGTGGTAAAAATCTCTGTACTGCAAAGCCGGCTGAGAGAGTTCGAAAAGGAAAAGGAAAGTGAAGAAAAAAAAGCCGTTGCCACGGTATCCAGTGAGTGGTCTCCTGCTGTTTACGTTTTGTGTCTTCTTTTTACGATTGGAAAGAGCAAGTGAGACGTCATTGTTCATTTTGTGTTTACCTGACGCTTCGTAGAGCTGAAGGAACAACTGAAGATTAAAGAAGAGGAGAACCAGGAACAGCAGAACTTGATCCAAAGTAAGTTTAGTAAACATGTAGGCTGCTGGGAATATATTTAATTCATAAATGATTTAAAAAACATTTTTATTTCTACCAGCTCTGCAGATCAGCTTGAACCAGACTCAACCAGAGTGTTCTACAAATGAGCAGCAAATTCAAGGTGACTCTTACTTCTCTTCATCTCTTGCTGGAGGAAATGTTTTGAATTCAAAACTTATAATTTTTGATTTTACTTTTGGTAGACCTGCAGAAAAGTTTGGAAGCCAAGATTGTGGATCTCAAGAACAAATCTGATACAGTTACGTCTCTTGGTAAGCCGTAAAGCTGCGAGTATCTTTTCTATGATTTGGAAGACCAAAGGATGTCGATGGTAACAAAAAGCTTGTGTTTGTTTAAGCTCTTCAAGTTTCTACACTGACTGTGCAGCTGGAAGAGCTAAAGAAGCAGCTGGGAAACTCTGTTTCCCAAACTAAAGTTGAAGGTGGGTTTGCGTGAACTGTGCACACAAATGCTGTTTTAGCTATTTTAGCTAAATTACTTCAAGTGTTTCTTAAGGGAAAGGAACCCATATCCTGTACTTGTTGCTAAAAAATAGATTTAAAAAGGTTTATAAAGTAACAAAATAAAAAGCTTTCACCTATCACAAAAAATACAAATCTTTGTCTTTCTTATATCCTTGTACTGTGTACAGTTCAATATCAAGCTAGCTAGCTGACAAATATTTCTGTTTTTTTAAGAGCTTCAAAGAATTATTGACCAGAAAAGTGCAGAACTGGACAAAGTAACAGAAGAGCTGAAACAACGAAGCACGCAGTCCCAAAGACGTAAGACATAAGCCAACGACTAAATAAATAAATGACTCTTTTGGATGATATTTACGTGAGTCGACTAAAAATGTGCGGATCTTTCAGTTTTACAGATTATTGCTGTACAGGTAGAGATCGATCGATTGGTAGCTGTGGCCTCAAACGAATCAGATTACACCAAGATCCAAGGTGAGTAGCAAACACATTAGCATTATGCTAACACTGGATAAGTTTTAATTTAATATGAATTTAAAAAACTACTTGTAACTGCAGGACTTCAAGATCATCTCAGTCACCTGATAGAAGGAATTCGGGACACAGACAATGAAAACACAAAGCTCAGTAGGTATCATTGAAATGAGTGGTGCACTGCTGAGCATGCTCAGTAGCTGATCTGATATTATCACATCTTTCTCTGTCAGCATTTAAAATTTTGACTCAAAAAGACGAAATAGCCACGCTGAAGAAGGAGATGGAGAGCCAACTGGGAGCACAAGCTGAGAAAATTAAAGGTGATGCATAATAATAATAATAATAATAATAATAATAATAATAATAATAATAATAAACATCCCATGGACACACCTCACGCGTTCTTTTTCTTTCTTATTTCCAAGACCTGGAAAATCAATTGGAA
Organism: Poecilia formosa; assembly: GCF_000485575.1. NCBI lineage: Eukaryota > Metazoa > Chordata > Actinopteri > Cyprinodontiformes > Poeciliidae > Poecilia > Poecilia formosa. The sequence goes on along the minus strand of NW_006799988.1, from coordinate 1,473,770 downwards.
TCGGTCAGAACTGAGATAAAAAAGAAAACAAATTTGCTGGAGACGTCAACCTTGAGAATTGCGAATCTGTGTGAGTATTTAGTCCTTTTGGAAATAAGAATAAACATAATTACTAGATAATAAATAAAAAGAAACCATTAAGTCACTGCCTTGTTTATTTCGTTTAGCTGCTCAGATTATGGAACTGAATGAGAAAATCGTACCACTGCAGGAGGAAATATCAGACCTCAATGAGACGTATGCTGTAAACCTCGCAGGTAAAGCGATAACTAATACATTTACTTAAGGTTAAATTGTACTTTTGGCTCATATGCATGTGTTTCTAAATCTTCAGAACTTCAAGAGAGACTCGATTTTGCTCAGAAGAAACTGCAAAACACTGAAGCTCAGCTCATGGAGGCAGACGCAAGGAATTTTCAACTAGGTACAAACTCCTTTTATGTACTCGTTTAACATTTTGCTTGTTTTTAATTTGCCACTGGAATAACTGTGTGTTTTCTGTCTCTGTCAGTAATGGATATCGCCAATCTGAGGGCTGAGCTTAAAAAAGCAAAGCAAGGAACTTCTGTAACTGCTAAGAAGAAAGTTGCCGGTTTGTTATTATTTTTACGCAGTAATATAGCAAATACTTACTGTAGGGTGCCTTACAAAAGTATTCCTAGTAAATTTGTTTTCACATTTTGTCACAAACCTCTATGTATTTTATTATGATGTTATGTAATAGATCAACATAAAGTAGCGTATAGTTATACAGGAGGAAAGTAAGGAAAACCATCCGTGGATTTACATTCTTTTAAAAAATAAAAATGCGAAGTGCGGTGTGCGTTCAGCCAACTTGAGTCAAAACTTTATCGCATTGTCTTTTACCACAAATCTGTTTTGGGTATGTCCCTGCCAGCTTTGCACATCTATAGAATCAGATCTTTGCTAAAAAACTCAACTTCAGATTGAATGTATACAGTTTTCAGTGGATATTGGTCTGGATTTTGCCTAGTTTGTTTGTTTTCTAACCAGCCTTTAGGTTAACTTCCATTGACCATATAAATGCACAATTTGACATTTCAAAAATAAAATCGTTCAGTGGAGACATGCCAAATTCAAAAAAGAAATAAAAACTATTGTTTTTCGATTAAAAAAAGTTTTGGCGCTGGGTTTTTTGGCCGTAACGAAATTGCTTTAGCTTGTAAAACTGCAATGAAAACACGTCACACAAGTCACGTGATCAACGACCGGATGTTGCCACTGGCTCAAACCACGACGAAGAAGACGTCAGGAAGCGGTAGGCGGGCATGTTTTTAATTACTTATCGCGTGAACAAACGTACTCGCGCGTGATTTTAATTGCGGTTCTTGTTTAATGGAAATACCGCAATTGCAAAAATTGCGTTTGGTGACATCAGCGGAATATTGACAAAGTCTTGCGAACATTTGATTGGAAACGCAACTATTGAGACCTTCACAGGCCAGATGGATAAAAATTGGATTAAATTACACACAGGTGAACCACATTTACCAATTCGGTAACATTTTCACTCTAATTTTCCTTCTTGTTCACAGCTGTGCTACTGTTTGTTTATCTGCTAAATAAAAACACGTTTGCAAAGTAACAAAATGTGAAAATGTTTAAAGACTCAGAATGCTTTTCCAAGTCACTGTATGTGTGCGTGCGTGTCATAAATAGCCCCAAACAGCATGCAACACTTGCCTTAGGTAATTCTTCTCCCTCTCTTTTCAGCCCTGGAACAACAATTAAGAACACAGGATAAAGAAAACAGAAAACTTGAGAACGCCAATAGAGGTATAGAATGAGCCCTGCTGCTGTGTTCTGTTCAGCCTTCCTGTCATCTACTGGAAAAGATCAGTCTCTATTACCTGAATGTGGACGTGTTTCGGAAAATATTCCATTTTAAACTGCTTCTTATGCGCCAATCTGAAAATGGTCTCTTGTCACTTGGCGTTATAATCACTACAGCTCCTTTCTCACTCAGACTTAAAGCAGCAAACGGAGGAGCTGGAAACGTGCTGCAAAGCCAACACCCACTGTGAAGGTGAGAGGTCAAAAAAACCAAAAAGGACCTGCAGAGAAGATCTACTGTGTTATTTTGTGTTATTCACAGTAAGCTTCTGATAAAACAGACATGCAGAGGCAGCTACAGCAGAGCCAGGAGGATGCGGATCGTCTCCACCAGCAGCTGCAGGAGAAGGACGCCGCCCTGAGAAAGCTGCAGCACAACTTCGAGCAACAGCAGCGGGAGAAGGAGCGGCTGCAGGAAGACTACAACAGTATGTTCACCTCGGAACTACAGGTTAAACACGAGCTCAGATCAGAACCAGGAAGTCATGCTTTGTTCCTCTCCTCTCAGACGCCGTGGCCAAACTGACCAACGTGGAAGACAGGACCATCTATAACAGTGAGTCACACACAAGAGTCAGGATTGCTAAGAGAGCAACTAGAAATGCACTGATTGCAGTATTTTGGTCGATAACCGATCTTTAAAAAAAAACCCAGACTTTCCAGTTCCATTGTAATCAAATTTTTTTGGTTTGTTTGTTTGAAAAGTTGCTCAATATAGCAACAAAATCACTAAGTTTACAACAGTGGTGTGGCTGTTGTTAACCACGCACATAAAGATGTGACCGGGTCACCGCAGAACAAAAAGAGACAGCAGCTGCATTTCCATTGATCATATAATTGGGCAAATTGGAATTACGAAAACAAATTTGCTTTATGAAAACACAGCAATTTAAAAAAAAAAAAAAACTCATGTTTTTTGCTAAAAGGTTTTTGCGTTAGGAGAAGGTGTTTTTTCAGCTACATTAAAATTAGTGTATTTAGTAAAATTGCAAATTCGCATCACACCAGCATCAACAACCAGATGTTAGCACTGACGGAAAAGATGAAGGAGACGGCAGGAAGTGGTAGGAGGGTGATGGCACGGCATGTTTTTTGTTTTGTTTTAATGACTTATCACGTGAACAGACATATTCCCGTGTGATTTTAATTGTGTTTCATATTTAATGGAAACAGAGCAATTGCGAAAATGTGTATTTTGACATGAGCCTAATATTGACAGAGTTTTGTGCACCTTTGTAATGGAAACATAACTACTGGCTAATTTTCAGACCTTTGTGTCAGTAGATAATATCGGTGGAAAGATCAGTTTCACACCAGTCACCCAAACTTAAAGAAATCAAGGTCGATTTATCAGTGCAACCCTAAAAGTAACACACAGACACCGTGTATTCTGCATGTTTAAACTTTTTTTAAAAAAATGTAACAAACACACAATCTGCATTTCTCCCTTTTCCAGCAAAGATCACCTGGGATCCAAACACGGCACATCCCAGATTAGTTTTCTTTAACGACAACACCGAGGTATCCACCACCAACGACGTACCCCAGTTCCAGGACAACCCCGGCAGGTTCGACGTGGTTCTCGGCGTTCTGGGCTCAACCGGCTTCTCGAGAGGCCGCCATTACTGGGAGGTGTCCGTAGCTGATAAACTTTGCTACCACATCGGGATGGTCAGCGAATCGGCCAAGAGGAAAGGATCGTTGTCCTTCAGGCCCGCGAAGGGTTTCTGGACCATTGTCCTGAACAAACAGAATGAGCTCAAAGCGATTGACAGGACATCGGTAACCCTTCAGGTTGAGAGGCTGCCCATTACTCTGGGCATCCTGCTGGACTACAACAAGGGACAGGTGTCCTTCTACGACTCTGGCGCCAGATCTCATCTGTACTCGTTCTCAGGTCAAGAGTTTACCGACAGAATCTTCCCGTTTCTCAACTACTGCGTTGAGGATGTCGAAAATCCTCAGCCAATAGTTTTACTGCCTCCAGGATCAACTGACTGGATTAATTAAGCAACACAATAAGTCAGGTTTTGGCACATTTGTCCAAAAGTCACATGATTTAATAATCAAATATTTTATTGTCTTTATGAATGATTTTGATCCAATAAATCAACAAACTTAAAGTGTTTATTGACCTCTGACTGTCATCTTCTAGGTGTAATAAACATCAACTGCAACCTGTGTAGTTTTATTGAAACTCAACCGTTCAACTTCATAAAACAAAGCATGTTTTTATTGAAAACATGTTGGCATTGAGAAACATTACAAATCTCTGTAGAAAAAAACCCATTCACGTCAAATGATCACAAAGGATTTCATCACAGTTTAAACAATTACATGGGTTTGAAAAAGAACAGCAAAAAAACAAAAAAAAACAAAAACAGAGTTCCTACAGGGTCTGGAAAAGCAGAGACGCACCAGTCAATCAACCGCAGATCGGAATCACAAAGTTTTATAACAAGTGATCGGAGTGTCTGCTGCCAGAAAAATCTGACACGCCGATCACCAAAAAAAAGAAAAAAAAACTCCCACTATTTTATTTGTCAAATGACATGAGGTAAATATAAACGTTTTATACGTTGTCATGTGCTGTGAGGCATCAATAGGGATAATCTTATAATTCCTTCATTCAACCCCAATCAAAAAACTTGTTTTTCCCTCCACTTTCCTTTGCTTCATGCCTTGTGGACAAAAGTCAGAATCAGCAGACCACAGCGGCAAGGAAAATTAGAAATCAGTATCGATGGTGCATTTCTATTTAAAACAATGGGAAAATATGGAATTTGATTTATACTTATTCCAGGTCTGGACCAGTAACAGAAATATATTTAATGAAATATTTATTTTCACACCTAATTGTCTGCATGAAAAAAAACAAACAAAAAAACTGTAGAAACTGCTGTTAAAGTGTTTTTTTTTTAAGTTGTACATCTGTCTTTTCTCTCCATCCAGTCTTCTGTTGAATAATCTCTCTGTCCAGCCATCAATCCATCCATCCATCAGCTCCCTTGTGGTGTTTCAAGGTTTCATCTTTAACACTGTACGAACATCTGATGTAAAATCATCCAAAAACCTTTCTATTGTTTCTTAAATACGGGGCAAAAATTGACTGAGAAATCTGAGTATCTGAGACTGGAAAAGCGTGGACCTTCTATGTAAGAAGTGTGTAGGAAATCTAAGGAATGCAGTATCTGCATGCATGTCCTCTGATACAGACTTCTGCTCAGTCTCTTCCTGCAGTGCCAGCTACACTCCTGTAGAAGTGGGCGACAAACGTGGGGTCCTTCTCCTCCAGCATGTGCAGGAAATGATTCCTCTCCTCTTCCCCCCAGGACTCAAACCACTGGGTCCACAGCCGGAGTTGGCATTCAAAGATGTTGGGGAGTTTGTCTTTGACCTGTCACAAAGCAGTAGTTAAGATTTTTATTTTTTAAAGTGTCATCTCAAGAAATGCATGTTCACCTGTAACAGAGCAGAGAGTACCTGAAGGGTGCTGAGTGAGTCTAGGAGAGTGCACACTTTCCCCGGCACGGCTTTGCCAACAAGATCCTGCAGGAACCTCTCCTTCTGGGGGTCATTCCAGCCTTGGAACCAGCTCAGGACACATCGCTGCTCCTGGAAGGTCACATAGGAGATGGGCTCTGGTTGTCTGTCTTGACCGGCGCAGGACAGGTTCTCCAGGCTGGGAGGGCTGGCTGCAGCCTGAGGAGCTGATGGCAGGTCAAACTGGCCTGGAGAAGGCAGGCCAGCCCCGCTGTTGCTCTGGGTAGCAGGGGTCGCTGCTCCTGCTGGTACACTAGTGGGATTATAGGGACTGCCGAGGATATTCGGGGCTGTAAATTGCTGGCCATCAGCGGCCTGCCGCTGGTATGGACCTTGACTGACCTGACTGAACCACGACATTTCTCAGAAAGTGTTTTCAACCAGAAAAAAGTTTGCTGGAGTTTGAAACGCCAGCGGCGGAGAAACCCTCCCGGGTTTGTTTACATGCGGTTTAAGCAAGACCGCCGCTCAAGCGTTAATTTAAAGCTAGCATCACTTAACACCAGCTGTTTAAATTACCAAAACCGGCTTAATTTGAAGTTAAACTACGTCATTTTGCTCATATTTAGATACCTGTTATGTCTACTTAGCAGCAGTCGTGTAGTTGCAAAAATACACAGGAAACGGAAACAGTTTAAAACCTCTTTCTGTACGGAAGTGAAGATTGCGCAGGATTTGCGCAAAATGTTGTCTATAGTTACAAAAAGTAAAACATTGATATAGATTTATAACATATATGTACACAAATTTGAAGTGCATAATGTGAATTGTGTGTTCTGTAAACTTAATTTTTCTTTTAGTTATTTTAATATTTATGAGAGGTGTTGTGTCTAGATGGGTTTCACCATCTAAATGCGCATTCTTACTGTCACAAGCTTACGGCAACAGGCTATATACGTCATGGTGCATTCAAGTACACATCGTACTAGAAATCATCTGTTTTGAAAGAGGCTTACAATTATTTTATCACATTCTTTTTTTAATCAAATATCAAAACAACCCTTTTCAGTACCAGATATTGCAAAAGACCGTATCAGGTCCTGAGGACAAATTTAATTTTGGGCTTCGCCTCCAGTTAAGGTGCTAAAAGGGAGATCAGTACAATACCACTGACCTCCATTTTATATGTTAAATATTTTCATAAGTTAGTATGATAGTAAACATACCACGCTCTCTTTTTAGGAGTTTTCAGAATTATGATGTGTGTCTAATTTGTCAACGAGAAAATCACATTAATTTCGAAGTCATTCCGAGATTTACAGTTTCATGTACGACTCGACTTAAATGCACCACGGATTTCAACGCTGCTGTAAAACGCTGTGCAGGGGCGCATCTTGACGGGGGACCGTGACTCTTCACAACACCAGGAAGTGAGCGGCGGTGACGCAGGGTGGAGGAAGGCGGCGCTCGGCGAACTAGTTGGGAACTGACTAGAGGAACGGAAAATGGCGGACCTCGAAGACGTTACGCTGGACGGGAGACCGCTCCAGTCCCTCCGTGTGGCGGACCTCAAAGCGGCTCTGGAGGAGAGGGGGCTGTCGAAAAGCGGACAGAAGAATGCTCTCATTAAAAGACTTAAAGGGGTAAGGTTTACAGCGAAACGCAGTGCCGCTGGTGAATCCCTAGCTAGCGTCAACGATGAGACGGGCTGATGCTCTCCGTAGAGGGCCGATAACTGAGTGTCGTTACTGCCGAGCGTAGTGGAGTTATCGAGGCTGAGCCCAGCTGTTAAATGTCTGCTTGTTCCGCATACTTGCTTGTTGCGGTTCTGTCTGCACAGCCTTGCCGATCTCAATGTGTGCACTGTAGTTCATCCAACTTATTAGCCAACGCTAAACTGTTTGTTGGTGTAATGTTGTGCAGTTAGCCTGTTAGCTTCCCCCTGCTAACGCAGTGAAATGAGCGGTGGCCTGAGCTGCTGGCTCGCTTCTGTGTCCACTACAAAATAAACCCGGTTAGGGTGCTGGGGTGCGCTCCCCGTGAGTCTTGTTTGCGCCACTTTGTTTACATTTCGACATTTTCCGCCATGAAACTTGGCGTCAGTCTCTGTCCCGTCAAACACCGCGGTGTGTGTACAATGTACCCGCTGAAATGCAGTAAATAATTAAGTGGTACACAAATGTCAGCGGCTAGCTCGTTTGACTTTTTTGTTTTTCCTTTTTTGAATGTAATCAGCGCTTTTTGACAACTTAATATTTTATTATGTTTACTTTAGGGCTTTATATCACTTGTTGCTACATTATGTCAGTTTTTGTTGTTGCTAAGAATCTTATGGTTGCGAAGTTGTAAAAAAATACTGTCTTTGACATTTATCAGATATTAGTTTGTATGTATTTATTTGTGTTCATATACCAGGGTGAATAATACCTTGATTATTCAGTTAGGTTACTTTTTATATTGTGCATGTGGTTCATTATTATAGTATCAGAGAGCTCAATAATAATGGTTATGATTAAGTGTCATTGTGAAAATTTGCCCGTAGGTTGACAGTTGCCACATTTGTTTGGGTTGGGTCGGGTCCCATTACCTAAACCCAGCTTACTTGCTTCTGATAAGAAAACGTTAACGTATCAACAGGTTTTCTGGTTGCTTACTGCACTTAGATTTATCTATAAAGACCATCAGATTCCACATTAGGGGGAAAAAAGAAGAGCATTTTTGCTTGCATGGCTTTTTAGAAAAGTTTTCACATTTTGTCAAATTACAGCAAAAAAAGCTCCAAATTTTTTTGGAGGGATTATATGTGACATTCAAACACAAACCTGAGCATAGTTGTAAAGTGAAATAAAAATAATATTGTTATTGTTTTATTTTTACATTCTTTTCTTTTACAAAATAAAAAAATATATATTTGAAAAGTGTTATGTGAAAAGTGTTTAAACATGTCACTCAGCATCGTTCAGTCAATCTTCCCAAAATGAAAGCAGTATTGCACATTAAGACACGACCTTGCACTTGGTCAGATGAGGGCAAAACTAAACTGTTTGGCTTATATTTAAAAAGCATTCTTGTCAGAAAAATAAAAAGCATAACAATACACATCAATCTGAACACATTACCACATAAGTGGCCCATTTTCAGATTTTAGTTTGTTAAAAAAAATCATTCTCTTCATTTACTTAATTGCACTCATTTAAGTAGATTTATCATATAATATGCCTGTAGGATTCTTGAAAAAAAATGTGGGTTTTAATTTGGTTACATGTTAAATAGTGAGATTAATTTTTTTTTTGCTAGTTGCATTCCGTATGCTCATCCCTTTTATTAAATGTAAAACATTAATTAACAGAGCCTGTTGTGTATATCTCCACAACAGGCTCTCATGCTGGAGAATTTGCAGAAGACCTCCACTACGCATGTCGGACTGCAGCCCAACTCTCAGGTAAATCTCAGAGGTGCTTTTATTGTCATTTCAAAGGCTGGGAGTCTTTTTAAGCGACAATCTCTGATCTATAAATAACCAAATGTGTTTTAACACACCACTTCTTTATACGTCTGCAAAAGTACGTTTGGTTGCCCCTGCGGGACTGCGCTTGATCATTTTTCATTTCTAATATCATATCTATATTTAGATTGGCGAGGAAATGAGCCAGAACAGTTTTATCAAGCAGTATCTGGCTAAGCAACAAGAGCTCCTGAGGCAGCGTCTGGAGAGAGAGGCCCGTGAAGCGTATGAAACGAACGGTGAGTGCTGCTAGAGAACCGTCCACTGCTATTATTTATGACTCGCCTCGTTGGTCTGTTTGAAAGTTTGTCATTCTCTGTTTGTGAGCAGAGCAAGAGGGCCACACACAGGTTAACAACAGTACATCGTGCCCTCCTCCTGCCCAGGTTAGTAAGCTGCTTTTTCCTTCCTTCCTTTCTTCTTCTTTTTTTTTTTTTTTTTGCATGTCTTTTATTATTTTTATCATTCCTTTCCCCACTAAAGGGACTTTTTTGGTTGTATGAGAAAATTTGTAGTGCCATGTACAGATATGTGCCTTGAATTCGTCCCGTTTTGTGATGTTATGACCATGAACTGCAACGCAGGAGAGGGATTTTAGGATATGCTACCACATATTTGTGCACAATTATGAAGTAGACAAAAAAAAAAAGAAAAATGTTTTTCAATTGAAAACTGAAAAATGTGGTGTCTGTTTATATTCAGTACTTTGAATAACTAGCGGTTTGGGGTGTATCCCTACCAGCTTCGCTTATCTAGGTGCTGATATTTTTGCCCATTGTTGCATTCAGATTGGTTTAAGCTGCAGAATAAAATACATTGAGAGTGCCTGGAAATAACAAATATTTTAAGGCTTGCCACACATTTCTTAATTGGAATTGGTCTGAATGTTGACCGGTTCATTCTCACACATGAACGTGCTTTCATCTGGACCTGTACAGAGTATGTTCTGGTGTGTGCCGAGTTGTTCCGCTAGAACAGGAACCTCCACCCTCGTCTGAAGTTTTTTTCCGTAGTTCCTAACAGGTTTCTTCTGTATTAAAATCTGTGTCAATTTCATCAGATCTAGACCAGTTTTCTCCTCCATATGGGACAACAGCACAAAGGGAAATGCGTGCTCAGATTGCTGTGCAGCATTAGTTTTCCATATTGCACTTTGCATATTAGCCAAAAACTTAAATTTTAGTTTCATCTGCGCATGTCACCATTTTCCAGATGTTTGCTGTGTCTACTTATCTTGCGGCAAATGTTAAATAGGACCTCTTGTGGCTTTATTTTTTCCAGTCTTTCATAAGGGTCACATATGTGGATTAAATAAGTAATATCAGTCCTATTATCAGACTTTTCCATTGGAGCTCTGGGTCTGTAGAGATAACATTGACTTCTCGTTTGCTTCTCTGATCAATGCTTTCATTGTACAGCCTGTTTATTTAGTTGCACGGCCTTGTCTTGGATTTTCAGATGAGGGATTAATCTGTATAAAATGTTCAGCACTTGGGATGCTGTTTTATGACCTTAACTAGGATTTAAACTTCTTCAAAACTTTCTTCCTGTCTGCTATCTTCCTTGCTCTTCACAATATTGTCAACTCTAAACTAGGGCTTGACAATATGGCCGAAAACAGTCTGATGATGAGCATTTTATATCAGTCTTTTGATAATTATTGATTCGTTTTTTTTTTTTGTTTGTTTGTTTTAAATATGTTAAATACAGCCAAAATGGTGTCCTGGTCTTTCCTGATTTATCCACAGTCATCACTTCATGTTGTTGTTTTTTATTTTTAAGCAGTTATGAGGCACAGTAACAAGTTACTCAACAGGTTGTTGCTAGGTAACCAAAAAGTGAGTGACGTATTTGGTGCCATCCACGTTAGTTGTGAGAGGTTGAGCAGCTAAAGTCTTTCCTCTGCCTACATCCCCCAGAATGCTGTGCAGTTCAGTGAATATTCTATATATTGCATATTCTATCCAACACACTAACTATGTATATGTATATAATGTGTCTGTTGTGACACATCCATCCATCCATCCATCCATCCATTTATTTATTTATTTATTTTTTCTGTACACCCTTGTCCCTTAGAGGGGTCTGGAGGGTTTCTGGTGCCAATCTCCAGCTAACGTATTGTTTGATTTATTGTCTATATCAAACCTGTGAGGCCTTCGCAGAACAGCTGGATTTATACTCAGCTGAAGGCACAGAGATGACTTCTGTACACTAACAAGGGAGTTTTGAAGTCAGACTGTTTCACCGGTTTTTGTTTGGGGGTGTTACAGTAAAAGAGGTCTGACTGCATTTTAATGCCACGATCTCAAGATTTTTGATTTGTTAAAAAAAAGGTTAAAATCATGGATAATTTACTTTACACTCCAGTTATTGATTAAATGAATAACAATACAACTAAGTCTGCGGAAATACCAATTTAGTCACTATTTTTCTAAGAGAGGTTATCATAATTCATTTCGTTGCTCATCAGGAAGTCACACCAGCTGCTCAACATAAGCCCCCTGGGCCCTCGGATGGAGAGGGATTCTTTGGTTCGGTCAATGCAGGACAGGGGAACAGGAACCAGGAGGCAGACGTGTCCAGCCCCCCTGCTTCCGGCTCCATGGCTATGCGAGCTCCTGCTTCAGAGCAGCGGTCAGAGCGAGGTTCTGCCTCCAGCGAGGTTGCAGGCGACAGTGATGACGACGACAGTGAGGAGGATGGCGACGATGACGAAGACTGGGGCAGCAGCGCCCCGAGAAGAAGCCTCCGAGAGCCTGCCAGAGTGCCCGCGGCGCGGTCCGGTGCAGCACGCCACCCGCAGCCCCAGCAGCAGCACATCCCCCCTCTTTTGTCTCCTCAGCTCCGGCAGCCAACGCCTCCTCCTTCCCCTCCTCCAGAGTTATCGTTCCCCTTACCTGACACCCCCAAACAGAGCCCACCGAGTCCCCCTGTTGCCGCGGCCAGGCACTCGCCCAGCTCCTCCAGCTCCGGCTCGTCCAGCAGCGGCAGTCGCAGTAGCAGCCCAGAGCCGCAGAGAAGTGCCGACCGTAAACCCGGTCCGCTTACCCTTCTGGCACGTAAAATGGAGTCCGAGGGTGCCTTCTCCGGAGGAGGCTGGCTTGGCCCTGATGGCGAAGGTGACAGGCAAGACAGCGGTTCAGCTTCACTTATGGCTTTTCCTGGCAAAGGGCCTCTGGATGGTTTGGGGTCCGCCGGAGTGATTCCAGGCACACATTCAGCCCACATCCAACTATCTGGGGGTATACGCAAGGCCGCTGTAGCGGAGGAAAGAGAGAGGGAGCGGGTGATTGAGATGGAAAGACAAGAAAAGCAAAGACAACTTGAGCGGGCAGCAGAGGAAGAACGACAAAGAGCCATCGCACTGGAACGGGAGAGAGAGAGGATTGAGCACCAGCAAGCTTTAGAAAGAGAGGAGAGAGAAAAACGAGAGCGAGAGCTTGCTCTTGAAAAAGCGAGACGAGAGAGGGAAGAAGCTTTGGCTAGAGAGAGGGAGGAACGAGAGAGGGCAATGGAGCTAGAGCGGCAAAAAGAGCTTGAAAGACAGAGAGCTTTGGAGGAAGAACGTCTGCTGAAAGAGAGGAAGGAGAAGGAGAAACGGGAGAGAGAGGAAATGGAGAGGGCAATGGAACGAGAAAGAGCCAAGGAGAGAGAACGGCTAGAGAGAGAGAGAGCTCTGGAGGCTGAGCGAAGGGAGAAGGAAAGACTTGAGAGAGAGAGAGCTCTGGAGCAGGAAAGACTGGAGAGGGAAAGGATAGAAAGAGAGAGAGCTCTGGAGAAGGAGAGATTGGAAAAAGAAAGACTTGAGAGAGAGAAAGCCCTGGAGAAGGAGAGATTGGAAAAAGAAAGACTTGAGAGAGAGAAAGCCCTGGAGAAGGAGAGATTGG
>NW_006799988.1:1434471-1461028 GCF_000485575.1 Poecilia formosa | reverse complement strand
ATTGAGAGAGAGAAAGCCCTGGAGAAGGAGAGATTGGAAAAAGAAAGAATTGAGAGAGAGAAAGCCCTGGAGAAGGAGAGATTGGAAAAAGAAAGAATTGAGAGAGAGAAAGCCCTGGAGAGGGAGAGATTGGAAAAAGAAAGGATAGAGAGAGAGAAAGCTCTGGAGCAGGAGCGATTAGAAAAAGAGAGAATAGAAAGAGAGAAAGCTCTAGAGCAGGAGAGATTGGAAAAAGAGAGGATAGAAAGAGAAAAAGCTTTAGAGCAGGAACGATTGGAAAAGGAAAGATTAGAAAGAGAGAAAACTCTAGAACAGGAACGATTGGAAAAGGAAAGAATAGAAAGAGAGAAGGCTCTGGAGAAGGAAAGATTAGAAAAGGAAAGGATAGAGCGAGAGAAAGCTCTAGAACAGGAACGATTGGAAAAGGAAAGAATACAGCGTGAGAAAGCTGCCGAGTTGGAGAGGATTGAGAGAGAACAGGCCTTAGAGCAAGAAAGAATAGAAAAAGAAAAAGCTCTAGAGAGAGAAAAACTGGAAAAGGAGGAAAAAGAACGAATAGAACGAGAGCAAGCATTGGAAAGAGAAAAAAGAGAGAGGGAGAAAAAAGAGCAGGCTGAGAGAGAGGCAGCTCTGGAACGGGAGAGGATGGAGAAAGAGCGAGCTGAGAAAGAAAGGAAAGAACAGATTGAAAGAGAAAAGGCCTTAGAGTTGGAGAAACTAGAAAGAGCTCAGGCCCTGGAGAAGGAGAAGGCCTTGGCGCAAGAACGTGCTCTGGGACAGGAACAATTGGAAAAGCAGATGGTAGAGGAGCAAAAGAAGAAGGCACTGCATCAAGAAAAAGAGAGAGATGCTAACCTTCTTCCTCCAAGTGGTGGCAGTGCGCCAGAGCAAGAAAATGCCCATGCCCCGGTGGCCCAGAGTGAATCCCAGCCCTCAGACTCTGGTTCCACACCTCTTTCTCCGCAATCATCGTCTAAGAAGTTTCGCTTCCTGAGGGACTCCCCAGCTCGTCCTCAGTCCGGTTCTATTGTCATCAAGCGGCCCCGTACATTTTCTGACACCCCCCAGTCTCGGGCATCCCCCGTCACTTCACCGACTAGCATTGGGGGTCAAAGACCAGGAGGAACCCTGACCTCCACCAACCAGGAAGACGCAAAGATTCAGTCCAAGCAGGATGTTGGCGCCGTGTCTGTAGGCTCTACAGGGACTGGTTCCGACGGACTGAACGCCAACCGCACTGCAGCCCACCCGGGTTCCAGAGAAGAAACATCCACGGCGGAGGCTACATTGCCAAAGACTGAAGAGTCTGTTGAGGGCAAGGATGAAAGGAAAGACTCTTCAATTTCTGAGGATAAAAGTGGCAGAGAGGCAAAGAAAGAAGAGAAAAAAGCACGACGAAGATCATCGTCAAACGATTACTCTTCCTCAGATTCAGACTCTGGGTCTTCGTCTTCTCGATCATCCAGTTCATCCTCATCTTCTCAAGATAAAGCGGTCTCCACCTCCAGGATGAGACAGGTAAGCCCTACAACCTCCAATTTGTCCTTTTTGGACAGATAGATTATGTGTGAAATAAGAATCTACATATAGTTTGAATACTAAGCTATTGTGCATGACCCAGTGTTATATTCTCACAGTGTGGTGGAACTGTCTACAGGACCTTGGCAGCAACAACTGCTATCAAGCATTAGCAATGAGTGTTTCACATCGCTGTGCAGGGATTTAGACCTACTCTTCTTTGCAGACATGAACACTCAGAAATTCACTAGTGTTGTTTTAAACATGCCAGACGCATAGAGGGCAGCGTAGCGCAAAGCTAAAACCTGATGTCAGCCAATCCGATTGCTTCAAATTTACACACCTCTCATTGGCTTGTTGAGATGTTTTTCCCCGTGGATTGAGTTTATGACCGGCCTCTAGCTGAGGTCAGTGTGTTCTGCAGTTTCTAGGATGTTCTGGGTTCTTTTGTGAATGAACCTTTGGGGTGATTTAGGTAGGAAGGTTTGTTTCTTACCTCCATTTTTAGAAATGGTTTTGTAATACTTTTCCAACTGATGTAAATTTCAGTAGCCTTTTTCCTTCTAATGAATAAAATTAACATTTGAAATCAGCTTTCTTTTTTCCCCACTTAGTGTAGTTTAAAAATGTATAAAAAGTCCAAATAATTTTTCACGTCATATACTTTTACAATAAGGATAAAGAAGTATTTTGTCAATTCTATCTGAACTATTTTTTAACTCTTTTACTTTTTATTACAGGAGGGGAAACATGAAAGAGGCTCGTCACTGCAGGCAGCCGAGTCTCAGTCTGAGGATTCGAAGGAGAGCCCAAAGGCCTCCCATCCTGAAAAAGAGCTGCCTGTAGCCAGGATTAACACCGCAGATGGAGACGTTCACACTATGGTCAGCAGCATAATGAACCTTTATTTATTACACTTGCTTTTTAAAATAACTCTTTGTTATCCACCTGAGGGACTATTGTAAATATTATTTATTGTTCCTGCTGACTGGAACGTGATGTAATCTGTCTCTCTTTTCTCTTTGTCTTTTTTTCCATTTTTGCGTTTCTTTTTGTCTTTACCTTTTTGTCTTGTCTTTCTTTTGTCTTTTTCTCTTTTTCTCCTGCCCTGTCTGACTTTTTTCATTCTCTTTTGACCTTTTTTCTTTCCTCCTTCCTCTCTTTCTTTCTATTTGTCTTTCTTTTTGCCTTTTCCTTATGCTTGCTAAATGATATTTGCATCAAGTACTTTTTGCCCGTTTTTAAAAAACATTTTACGCGGTGAAAAACAAAAATACTTTTATCATTATTATTAATTTTATTTTATAGACAGAAACACTAATTTATTTATTTCAATCTAATGCAGTTTATATACATGGCATCAGTTCATTTATTCATTATTTCAAGTCACTGTAAAAGGCAGTCAGATGCACTTCATGTCCGATGATTTTGAATTCAGTTCCTCATCTTTCCAAAGCGATCCAGGCAAATATTGTCAGACGTTCACTGAAATCCATCATAAGTCTGTTTCAAGTGTAAAATCCACGTTAGTAAAAATTAGCCTCAGGAAACCAGCATCATTCAAAATAATTTTATTTATTTAATATAATTCATTTGTTGGCTCTTTAGCAATATATATTGAGCAGGCATATGAATATCATAACATGGTTTTAATTACAAATTTCTGATAATTATTGAGTTGGTAAGTAATAAAATTCATTAAATTGAGATAAGGGGTAGGATTAAATACGTGTTCACGTTTTCCTGCTTCTTCTCAAACATAAATTAGTGACAAGCTAATTATTTTGTTCTTGGATATGTACACACATGTCTTCTCTGTCTAACTGATTACTTGTTCTTTAAAAAAAACAACTTGTTTGAAATAAATAAATTAAATGGGAAAATACATATCAAAACCCTTCTAAAAATATTCTTCATTTTATTAGTTTATTACCTGAAGAGATTGTTCTAAATCCTATCAGTGGTAAATTGTATTTATATTTTATTCTTTTATTAGTAAAACAAATTACAGAAAATTATGTTTTGTAAGGTAATGTTTTTTGTTTTTTGTAAAATTTATTAATTATAATTTGGGGTGAAATCTTTTATCTTTCCCATTTAGGAAGCTTCACTGTGAGCATGCAGTTTCATTTTTATAAATATATATTCTGCCTTTTCTAAATTACCAGAAGCAAACGGATGCAAACAGGAAGAGAAAACACAGCGAGATGGAAGAAGAGGAGGAGGAACAGCAAAGGTCTGTTTAGCTGCTCTGGTTTTATCCGGTTCCCACGCTAAAAACGAGTTTTATCTGTGTCACCTTGATCCAGCTTCACTTTGCTGGATCAGACACAACTAGCAGAAGCACCTTATCATATCTTGCTTTAAAATATAATAGTCCAGCTTTCAAAATCCCCAACAGCCTCTTATCTGAATTTGACGCAGGCATTTTCGAGGTCCGCATAAGAATGAGTATCTGATCTGTATTTCTAACCTTTATGCAGGCAGGAGAAAGAGGCTTCCACGGCAGATCCAGAAAAGTCCTCAGAGTCCAGTGAGGAGGTAAGACACCAATGGATGGACGGCAAAACTGTCAACAAATAGACACAACCACTGTGAAACATTTTTTTTTTACAATTACATAAACAGATGTGTTTTGTGCTCAGTTTTATTGATCAATTTATTCATTGGTTTAATTGCAGTGTTAAAATGGAAACTGTTTCTGAAACAAGTTTTCTTACTTTGGTTGACATTCAGACTTCAGTTGATTGTCTAGATGACAAATAATCCCACAAAATTGAACTACAAAAGACAGAGGCTGTCTTGTATTCATCAAGATGGCCTTCTGGAGCCATTAACTGGATCACAACTTTCAAAGAACATGACAGCAGCTTCTTGATGATCCCTGTTTCACCTTGCGCTGCTCTGTTTTTCCGATCAGTATGAGGAACACAAACATCTCAGATATTTTCTCTACAAACTGGAACTGTGGCAACTTCACAGGGATGCTTGGATTTTGTTTCATCTTTGAAACCACTAATAATGTTGTCTCTGGATTGTGTTTAGCTGGACTTTAATTGTTTTTGTTGTTGTTGGGTTTTTTTTTTTTTTTCCATTTAAACTGAAGAACAACTTGCTGCTTAATGTGTCTGCGGAGAACTGAACGTTTAAGTTGCAGATTTTGGTGACTGGTTCTGATCGTCATCCTTCCTGCTGTTGGTGACGCATCGGAAGGACTCATGAAAACACACATTTCAGGGCCCAGAACCTAGAAGACAGTCGCACTTGTGCTTCACACTCCAGTCCCAACGTCTCACCCCGCACTGATTGGACCCTGGTTGTCTAATTAGGCAACAAGGGTCCAGTTGTGATTGGGCCATTCCAGTAAACATCAGGTTGCAGTGACTCCAAGGAATAAGTAGATCTCCCTCAGTGTCGAAATTTGTAGTTAATTTGAATTTTGGTTGTAATGTTGGCCAGAGAATCGGCTGTGAAAAGGTTTTTCTTTAAGTTTATCTTTAAATTTTGATAACGTCTGCTGTCGTGGAAATATTCGGACTAGGGACATAAGTTAGCGATTAATGAGGTAATCTAAAATTGATTGATTTTATCAGAGGACCAACGATTAAATAATAAGCAAATATTCTCTTTAAAATCTGAGTGTTCTCTTGTATCAAGAAGTCTGACCATCTTCCCATAACAAAGGACTACACACACACACACACACACACACACACACACACACACACACATATATATATATATATATATATATATATATATATATAATAAATTTAAAAAAATTATTTATATATAAATAATAAATTTAAAAAAATCTACTCGGTATAAACAGAAAATTGGGGTTTTCTCACATTGTTAAACTTAAACACTAAAAAATATAAGACAGGAACCGTGAAACCCTTAATTACCAAAGAACAGAGAGATGTTCATACTGTGTTGTCTGTGGTTGCTCTTAAAGGAATATTAAAAAGTCGCTTCATGAAGTGGATTAACTCACGGCAGCCTTCAAAATCAGCCTTGCTTAATAATAGCATTTTTGTTTTTTACCCGTCATGTTACAATTTTATCCGTTCTGCCCTCACTCCCTGTCCGGTCGTATCATCGCCTTCGTAGCAAGTCGGACATTTTTGGTTGATAAGTTGACGCTGCTCCGTCATGCAGCTCGGCTGAATAAGCGGTGTTAAGGTTATAACTTAAGGAGTGTTTGTATTTGAAAACAGAACCGCATAAAATGCATTTTGCATCCGACACCGGACTCTGTTTTCTTCCTCGTCCTGGAATTGCCCCCACCGACATCTTTAGTCCTGTAATCAGCTGGCCCCTGTGGATCAGTGGGGCCCTCTGCTGGGTGGCGGTCAAATTAAAACACTGAAAGAAGGCACATGTGAAGCGGACATTATTAGTTAATCGATTGGAACTCTTGTTAAATCGAATAAGCCATTGATCGACAATTAAGTTGATTAATTCTTTGCAACCCTAACTGGGTTAATGAATCGCTGGTGTTGTGATTGGACACTTTAGCTTTCTCAATTGAATTATTTAAAAGAAAAAGAAAAAACATATAGATATATATATATGTATGTGTGTATATATATGTATATATATATATGACAGATATCATGTGCAAGGAATTTGAAAACATCCTTGCAGAGCAGTTTGTCCTTGTCCTTTTTTAGTTCTTACTTTTACCCTCACACTTGCTGCTTTTTGTTTCCTCCAACCTGATCTTTGCCGCTGCTCTCCTTTTGTACTGCTTTCCCATGTAGTTTGTGTTGTTTTTTTTTTATATATATATATTGTTTTTGTTTTGTTTTCGTTTTTCAGACACCGAAGGCTTTCTCCGGACGCAAGATCTCCCTTGGCAGTGAGTACATTCCTGGACTTCTAAGCTCTCATTTCTGACACAGTAGAGAAACGAGGTTTAGTTTTGTGCTTCTTTCTTCCTAATAATTTTCATTGCTTGAATAATTTAAGTGTGTCATATAAAACAGTACAAACTCTGAACTACACATTCTACCTCAATGAAAGCATTGTTTATCTTTGGCGTCTTGCTTGTATCTCTGTATACTTTGATGTACCAGGCAGCAAACAGTCTCCAGGCAACACAGAGGCCGAACACGAGCCGGGGGCTGTGGCAGGTCGCAAGAGGAGGTGGGGCTCCAGCACAGCCGTCACTGCCAAAAAACCTTCCATCAGCATCACCACTGAATCACTCAAGGTATTTGCAGTATTTTGCATAAGGTTTTTCTATTAATAATAGTTTGCAGCCTTGCAAAAGTTGACACATTTTGTTATAATCTCAAACTTTATTGCATTTCATGTGACAAACTGGATGTAAATTAAATGTTTTTAAGCATTTAATTTGTGCAGGAAGGTAATTTGTCTTAGCATGATTTCTTTGGATTGTTTCAGTGTGATGAATATTTATTATTCCTGATGGCTCAGTGACTTATTGATGTAGGTAACTGAAATAAAGGTTGATACGTTAAGTAACATTATTTAAAAAAATTATTATTTTTTTAGTGTTTTGACCTGTTACCAGTCAGACATATAAGGTCTGTGTGAGAGAGAGAGATTTTTTTTTTTTTTGTTCCTTTGTAATGTTTTGATTTCCAAAGTGTGGTGCTGGAAAAGTTTCAAACTTACCTTGAAATTGCCTAACATTTACTGTTGTAAAAGTGTGCGAACCCTGTACTAGAATAATTAAACTTTATCAAATTTGCTGTTGTAAAAACTGCCTCTATACAAAAAACAACAAAAGACCAATAACTGTTCTTCCTCCTTTTAATCGTTAGTCCCTGATCCCAGACATCAGGCCGCCTGTCGGCCAGGAGGCTGTAGTGGATCTACATCCCGAGGAAGCCGCTCTGTCTGGCGCCGAGGATGAAGACCGGGAACGCTCCGACCAGGACCTTCAGATCCGACGCACCGTCACGCAGGTCATTCCGCAGCTCGTAACTTTTTAAAGACACGGTGACCAGGAACCAGTCCGTTCACGTCACGACGCTGACCTCTGCTCTCTGCTCCGTTTCCAGGTGGTGCCTGTCGAGAGCCAAGAGAACGGACAGAAAGAAGCGAAGAGAATGAGGCGGGATGACTTTGAGGAAGACGATTCTCAGGTAGAGGGGGAAAGCGTAGCGGCCCATGAGGAGCAGATGGACACGTCTCTCCCAGCAACTGTGGAAACCCAGTCGCCAACACTAGCAAGCCAAGATACTGAAACCAACACTGGTACAAGAAGAAAGCCGCGTCAAACACCTATCCAAAGCTAAAAAGATGAAACTGATGTTTTCCTTTTATTTGTTGACAAGATTAAACTCACAGTTCATAACATTTTTCCAGTGACACCCAGCGACACCCTCATCCGTCGCTCCATCAGCCAGCAGAAAACGGGCGTTTCCATCACCATTGACGACCCGGTTCGCACAGCCAGGCAGCCCTCACCGCCCCGAGGCCAAGTCTCCAGCATCGTTCACATCTGGAACCTGGTGAGAAAACGCTCCTGTCAGACTAAAGCTGCTATTCGCAGCTTATTTTAGGAAGCAGATCCAAAGTAGATGAGGTTCGAATGGTTTGTTCCAGCAGGTGGTGATCACGGTCTGCTGTGTCAGCTGCCTGTTTGTGGAAAAGTTAGCAGCTTTGAAAAGTGTGAAATTAGGTTATTTTCAACATTTGGACAAGAATGGGCGGAGAAAAAAAATTTACATTTTATTTTTTATTCTATCTTGTAAAAGAAAAAAAAAAGAGTTTCTGAGAAATTAAATCATCAAACTATTTATACTTGGATGATGACCGTCGCTGGTTTGTTACGTCCCAATTTAAGATTTGACTGTTTTAACAGATTTAAATGAATGTAAAATATTATCTAAAAAAATATATTAACAGTTATAAATGATATTACACAATGATGACCTGAAACGGTTTTTTAGTTCATTTTTATTGTTTTTACCTCCAAAGATCAGTGCTGGATAACTTTGAAAACTTACCTTGAAAATGCTTGGAAAGTTCTCGAAGCCAGTAGAATAACGTTTTGGGACATTTAAAGTTTGAACGTCTATTGCGTAATGTTTTCATTTTTCGGTCATAAGCATTGTGTAACGTTTTCTCCAGGTAAGGCCGTTCACACTCGGCCAGCTGAAGGAGCTGCTGAGCAGAACCGGCACTCTGGTGGAGGACGGATTCTGGATCGATAAAATCAAGTCCCACTGTTACGTCACTGTAAGTTTTTAACCCATATTTGTTTTCATCCTGCACATTTTGAGTCTGATTGTGGTTCCTGAAAGTTTTGTTTTTTGTTTTTTTTCCCCCTGAATCTTTCTCCGTAGTACTCGAGTACCGAGGAGGCGGTCGCTACCCGGGCAGCTCTTCACGGAGTGAAATGGCCTCAGAGCAACCCAAAGGTTCTCAGAGTAGACTTCTGCCAGCAGGATGAGGTAAGAGTCGATTTAGTCAGTGTTTTGTGTTGCAGCGACTGAGTTTCCATTAATCAACTGGAATTCTGAAAATAAATTTGCTTGGTGGAAACAATTTTGAAAACCGTTTTGGCGCTAGGATCAAAATTGACCTATTTTCGCAAACCTGCAAAGGAAACATTTTTTCTTCGCGTCACGAGTCGTGATCAACAACCAGATGTTACTACTGGAAGTACAGATGAAGGAGACGACAGGAGGATGATGGCACTGCATAATTTTTTTTAATTTTTAGCACCAAACTTATTCACGTGTGGTTTTAGCTGCGCGTTTTATTCAACGGAAGCAGCGCAGTTTTGAAATTGTTGTGTGGTTTTTTTTTCACTGTTGGAAAAATATCGACAAAATCTTCCGCACATTCGTAACGGAAACGTGTCTCTCCGCTTCGTAGTTGGACTACCAGAAAAACTCCTCGGGAGCAGGCGACAAGCCTGGAGGAGGAGAGGACACGGGAGCCGCCGGCGCCGCCGCCCCGGGACGTGGACGGACGTCAGGCCTGCCGTCGCTTCTCCCCGAGCGGGACCAGTGGGCGGAGCGCGAGCGGGAGATGGAGCGCAGAGAGCGGGCGCGGGCGGAGCGAGAGTGGGACCGAGACAAAGTGAAGGAGTTTGGGAAACCCGGAGAGGAGAGGGAGGGCGGTGCGCGAAGGTCTCAGTCCAGAGAGAGACGGCGGAAGGAGAGGGGGAAGAGCAAGGAGAAGAAGACGGAAAAGAAAGGTGAGAGGAGGACGGCTCATGTTGGATCCTTTAACCTGTACACGGTGGGATCGATGATAAATTTTTGTTGACCTTCTGTCGTTTTCTCTCTCAAAATAGCCGAGGATCCTCCTGCAAAGCTGCTGGACGACTTGTTCCGCAAAACTAAAGCGGTTCCCTGCATTTACTGGCTGCCCCTCACAGAGGAGCAGGTGAGAGACGAACCACACGGCAACTTTTACGCTGATTTTAAACATTTTTGTTTTCTTTTTGTTGCCTTACGAACACAAACTTTAGTGTTTTATTATTTTTTATTTTAATGAACATAATTGTAAAGTTGAAGCTGTAAGATTTTTTTTAAAGCATTTTTTTAACATTTTTTTTTTTATTACAAAAATGTGAAAAGTGTGGCAATCTGATGTCCCAAAATAAAACTCGGTCAATTGTTTTCTTTCTTGAGCTGTTAAAACGTAACAAATCCACTGAGGAGGAACAAGCTCTAAATATATTTGGTCTAGTTTTTTAGAACATGAGAAATAAGACAAAACTAACTTACAAGTAACTTTTCAGCAAGATATGGGAGCTTTTTAAAGTAAATAATTCTTAAATATTGGATTTTGTAAAAAGTACTAGTTCCACGAGCAGATTTATAACAAGATATTTTTCCCATAAGTGAAATAATCTGCCAGTCAAACTAGTACTTTTTTGAAAAAATCAGTGCTAAGGCATTATTGATTTAAATTAAATTACTTGTAAGTTAATTTTGTCTTATTTCACATGTACTAAGATAATTTCTCTAGAAACTGGACTAAACATACATGGTAAGATTCTGTGTTTTTGCAGTGAAGTTAGTTTAATCTTTAGATTTGTTGCAAGACTCACAGATACTTGACTTGTTGAAGATACTTGGAAAATAAACATCCAATTTTTTTTCTCTTATTTTTCCATCTTTGCTTTTTTTTTTTTAGTGCTACTATTACATATTAACTTATTAGAGGATACATTTCTCACACTGAACTTGTCCTTTAATAAAGGAGATTTTAGAACAAACTGTTCTGGACTTTTTCCAAAGCTTGTCAGTAAAAAATAAACAGTAACAGTGGGAGAGTTAATATTTTAAGGTGCATATTTATAATTCAACGTTTCTTGACTTCCCAAGTCACTTTACTGAGAAAAACGTATCTCATATGAAAAATTTTTTCCGTCTTGTTTTTTTTTTTTGTTCTTTCCTCAATTTAGTTTCTTCAGCGAGAAGCGGCTCGAGCGGAAGAGGTAAAGGAGCGCGAGGAGCGGCGGAAAGAGCGCGAGAAGAGGCGAAAAGAGGAAGTGGAGGAGGAGGAGAAGAAAAAGGAGGAAGAGCGCAAGGAGAGAACGAAAGCGGCGGGCACCTCCGCCGGAAACCGGAGCGAGGGTGAGAAGGACAAGAACCGAGAGCGGGAGAGGGACAGAGACCGAGGTCGAGACAGAGACCGGGACAGGGAGAGGGACAGAGACAGGGAGAGGGAGAACGACAAACGCAGGGACGGGTACCGTAGATCCGGGGGCGGCGGAGCGGGATCGAGCCGGCGCTCGCGCAGCCGGAGCGAACCGAGAGACAGGAGGCGCTGACGGGACTGCCATGTAGACCGCCGCTCCTGCATTTGCCTTTCACTACATGTACTTTGTTACAACAAAGACCCAACAGAGGACCAACTGATGTCATTTCCCCCCATCTCTCAAAAGCATCACTTTTTTTTTTTTCCTTTTTAAAGCACATCTAAGACCACTGTCATGCTTACGGAGACCGTGATGTTTTGCAGTGTTGTTTTCAATCCGATTGAGGTTTCAGATCATTTCCTTTATGCCTTCGCTGACGTTTTCTTTCAGTTTTTTGTCCTGATCACGTAGCAGAACGGCACACTGGACAATTTCAAACTACTACAAAGTCCACTTTTTCTTCAAAGTCTAGATGCTGATTATACTTTTTTCTTTTTTTTTTTTTTTCTTTTTTTAAAGCAGCAGTTGACTCCTCTGGGTTTCAGCATCCTGCAACTTGCTGAGGACTTCCTTTGTTGCTGCATGTAGTACAAAAGCTATGCTTTTTTTTTTTTTTTTTGCCAGTTCTGCCTGAAGAGAAAATTTGTTGGCCTGCGCATTTGCTCGCAGAAATCGGAAAATATCAGAAAAATCCCTGTTTGGCATTTTGTACAGACTTAAAATATCTGCAAAATCAAGTCTTTAAATAAGGCAGCTCTGGATTATTTTTGACTTAGTGTAAAAAAAAACAACAAAAAAACTACTAAGACAATGCAGTGTTCCTGTTTCTTTGATAAGAGATGAGATCATTCTCTGTGGGAGAGAATCTGTCACGACTAACACGAGCTTGGATTATGTCCTCATTGAACCTCTTTCCCTCCTCCCATCCAGCTCTCCTGTCAATACAGGCCTGAGAGAGATCGCATTATATGTTCTCCCACCAATGGTTTTAATATTGTTTTTTTTTTAATCGTTATTTTATCATTTTAGTACAAAGATTTCATTTTGTTTTTAATTCTTTAAGTACGCCTATCAGTGGTGAATGTACAAATAATAAAAAAAAAATTGAAGTTTGAAATTGTCTTTTTTTTGTTCGGAGTAGCTGAGGAATTTTTTTTCTTTTCCTTTTTTACAGATGAGGAATTTTTCATGTCAGATTTAGTTTTTTATATCACACATCAAACTGGTTTTCATATCAGACAAAGACAACCAGAGTAAGAAAACAGTTTTCCATTTAAGGTTTTATTCATTAAAAGTTACTTGAACCAACCTGGCCCTCTGTGAGGAAGTAAGACTAATAACTCGTCTTTTAGTTTTGGTAACCATAACCCATGGTAATCACTGGGAGTCAACTAAGCAAGTCTTGCCATAACAGCAATGTTTGATAAAATAAGGTTGTTTTGGCATCAAATGCTTTAGCCGTTTCTAAATAAAGGTCCAATATAACAGTTTGTCTGCTTTGTTTCCCCATAAAATGTGATGTGATTTACACACTGTTCTTGGAAAGACATGGGCCCATATTCTGAAAGATTCTCGGTACTCTTTGAGAGTTCCTATCTTCTTCGCCTAAACATTTCTGCCTAGGAGTCCTAGCTCACTGCCGCCAAGTGGTGAAGAATCAGACAATTGAGATTGTTCGTGTTTTTTAAATTCATTTGAAAAGTATAAATTAGTTGTAAATACGTTAATTAAAGGTCTTAAACTTAGTGGTGTCAGGACTATATAACTTCGTATATTTAATGTAGTTTATTGTCTCCTGCGTTTACACTCTAGCCGTAGAACTGACGATCTATGTCAGACTTACTGACGTAGATGAGGAGTTTTTCATGTCAGATTTAGACCTTGAATGTAAACCAGTCTCGTGAAACGATAGGTGTAGAGCAAAATGTCACACCAAACGCGTTACCCACGTCAAAAACGCGTCCGACGCTTTATGTTCGACGCATGTGCACTTTGAATGCAGACGCTTGACACCAGTGGTGAGAAGTTGTACTTCGTTACTGTACTTAAGTACAATTTTGGTGTATCCGTACTTAAGTAGATTTAATAATGGGTACTTTCTACTTTTACTCCACTACATTTTACAGTAAGTATCTGTACTTTCTACTTCACTACATTTCTACCAAAGTGTCGCGTTACTCGTTACATCCAAGTCGCGTTGCCCTTTTTTTCCGTTAAAATGTGAAGTTCAGGGACTCAAAGTGGCGCCGTAAAATCCAAGCAATAACGTGACTTACGTGTCTGTTGTCACCCATCGCCTCCCCCTTTACTCGCCTGCGGAGCTCCAGACACGCGCAGTGGCTTCCTCTGAGCGGGAGAAGATGTCTGTCTAATCGTCAGTAATATGATAGCGTTGCATAAATCATAGATATGGCGACATGTAAAACCAGCAGCGCTTCGCTTTCACAGACGGTGGGGACTTAGTCCAACTTTTAGCGTCACTTGGAAGGAAAGCTTAAAGCAGTGGTTCCCAAACTTTTTCTCCTGGGCCTCCTCAGTGGTTTCCAAACATTTTCTCATTTTAATTATCGGCTTTATCGTTTCTTCCTGCCTTTTTTCTTTCTGTTGATGACACTGAATGAAAAAAGGCTCAACTCCAGTGCTCTCCACTGATCCTCCCTTCCTATTTCCTTAGTGTAATGTCCAGCGCACACTAAAAGAGTTGTCGGCGGACTGTCAGCCCATTTTCAAAACCTGAGACCGCACATTAGCCGACAGAAATCCTAGGTATAACGGTTCAATCGGGTTCGTCATGTCATGTGGTGTCCAGCCACATGGGCACAAGATAATGGCTACAAGTCCAGTTAACTAATTTTAAAATCGGGCATTAATCAATGTTTTACTAGAATCTACCTGTGATGCATGACTAGAGTCAGCGTAAAATCCTGACTGAATGAAAATAATTATAACCTATTTATGTCACGTTAACGAAGAACAGCTGAAAAGTTACAGAAAAACTAATCAGAATTGGTTCAGCTAAGTAAAAAATAGATACTTTACAAACCACAGGTGAAAATAGCAATATAAATGATTTTATTATTATATATTATTTTTCCATGATGACAAGTGAGGCTCTGCCTCCCCTGACCGCACGTCACTGACCAAAAAGGTTGCAAGAAATAAAAAGAGACACAAAAACACACAAAGATACCCCAGTAATTTCTTGATGGAAAATTACCAACCATTGAATTTAGACTGGATTAAGAAAACTCTGTCATAATGATGAAACTATATTAAATTGAATAAATTTCCACACAGCATCAACATGCAGTGCCTAATGTTGGCACAGCTGCATCCATTTTAAGGCAGAATGCCGCTCCTTTCTGGCAGTCTGAAAACTGTTTTGTGAATAACTTAGCTTACTTCTAGGAAAATATTTGAAATACCAGAAATTATAAGAATTTTCCTAAAATGACGTCACTAGTTACTACTTTCAGGACTCTTTGAGAATGCTGGCCCAGATCCTTTTGGAACCGCTTAAAGCATTGCTATCCAGAAAATATATTTGCAGGTATGAACACACACCTCAACTGGACTAGATCCAAACTTTGGTTAGCCCAACTATGATCGATTGGTTTTTAATATCTTTCAGCATGACCTTGTTGTTGCACAGCTTCTGTTAAAGTGATTTTGTGGTTACACAAGTCAGGCAGTAATCAGGTCTGGTTGTGACCAGACCAGAACAAAAACTGTTAATCACATTCAAAACTTGAATTTTTTTTTGGCACATAGGACCTGTTCAGTTTTGAGCAAGGTGTACCAGATATTATCCTGGGCTCCACAAGGGGTCAGTCATGCCACGTTGGCTCAGTCAGGACTTTTGGAATGACCTAAAATACGTATTACATCCACACACGTCTGACCATGAAACATAAAAACAAAACTGACACCAAAACTATGGCAGTAGCTAACGAGGCCTCTTTTACTTCACGTCCACAAGAAAACAGAAATGACCAGCAGTTTTCGGTTTCACCTTTAATCTCCTCTTGTTTTCCTCCCACCTGAAAACATTTTAGTTTCAATGCACACCCACCATTTACTTTTTTTTCCCCTTCTCCTCCCTACATTTATCCTCTTCCCAATTTATTCGCCTCGGTCCATCTCTCTGTTCTTGACGTTTATCCTGCAGCGCTCAGCAGTGCTTCTATGTAATTACAGCCCTATGGTCGCTGAGCCTGACATTTTTCTGGCCTGATGCAACTGCAGCTCTGTGTCTGGACTGTGCGAAGACCTTCAGCACCAGTATCTATTGGCAGAGGGAGACTAAAACGTTTCTGGTGGGGCAACCAAAGCTTGGATTGAGAGAGCTCCAGAAAAAGAGGGGATAAAAATATTGTGGTTTTCAACCAGGCAGATTGGAGTTTGAGGCATTTTCGGTTTTCTGATCTCATATCTTTACTTAAGTTATGGAAAGTAGGTGAAAGGAACAAAAGACAAATATTTGAACAAATGTTGGCCTAATCTCATTTGATCCCTTGCAGCTCCTTTGTCCCTTAACCCTGTTTCTTCAGGGGTAGGGTGTAGGGGGAGGTCAAAGGGTCACAACCTGCTTCACCTTTAAAACCAAGATTTTTCATTTATGCTCTTGGATGCAAAGTAGAAACTTTATATATGAAGACGCTTATAGTTTCATATTTTTAGTAACACCCTCTCTAAAGTCTAATGTGACATATATAATAATGTAACACCGCACATCACAGTGAGAGATGAGTATTTTGAATAATTTCACACAGCAATGTAATTAAAAGATTAAAAAATATATATATCTAAGCACCATTTCTCAATTTTAATTATTTTCCCTACATAGTAAGACATTGTCATCTAGTTTGATGTGCAGTGTGTTTTTAACTTGTCATATAGGCAACAGCTTATAAAATGTCATATAGGCAACAGCTTATAAAACCCTTTTTTTGTTTATTTTTTCTTTCTTAAAGGGGCAGTGTTACATAAAATCAGCTTCTTTTTTATTTTTAGCTTTAAATCATGTTATAATGTTATTCCCTCATGAAAAATATACACGTTTGAGAAATCCTTTATTCTCCTGTAGTAACCCTAAAGCTGTGCTAAAATGAATATGTTGCTAAAAGGCTAGTAGAGGAGCCATGTTGTGATGACTTCCTGAAGGCGGAGTTTCAGAAAGAGCAGGAGTTTTTGTTTGTTTGTTTGTTTTAGATACAGGCCCAATTTCAAGGGATTAAATTACAAAGTACAAGTTCTTTCAAGTCCTGTTTGATATATATAGCATTTTTGTAACAACTGGAGGTAAAATAGTTACTTCATTGTGCTAAAAAAATTGCACTATGCGCCAAGAAAGAAAATATAATAGCTACTACCTCTTTAAAAATATTTTTTTTTAAAAATGGAGGCTGTGGGACGAGTTACTGTTTTAAAATGACAAATAGAGGCAGATGCTTGGTGTTGGGCACTCGCATAAAGTTTTGATAAAAATAAATTAAATTTCAAGCTTTATGATCACAGCAACTGTTTTTAATATGCACTTTTGATCTTGTAAACATTTGAGTCGATGAGGCATCTTTGACGGGAAAAAAAACCCCGAAACGCCATAGAAAGACGTTTCAGAACTTCTTACATCAAAACATGCCTAAACTCCCTTCACTTTAAGATAAGTCGGTAGATTTCGTTTTGTTGAAGAAATGACTATTTCGCGGCTGTATCAGCGATTAAAACTGCTTGTTTCAGCTAAAGATTGACTCTCGCTCCAACTTAATTTGAGGAGTGGTGGTTCTGATCCTTCCCAGCTCGCCCGAAATGTTCCACTTCCCAAGAAGCCTCGCGGATCTAGAGACAGATTGTTCAAATCAGTGTTTCTGCAGGTTTGTGTTTCTGCCGCAAACAGCAGCTGGAGGACCGCACTGGACCGGACCACCACCTGCGCTCCGGGCAGGGCTCGGCTCGGCTGTGTAGCAGCCAGTCAGCTGAGCGAAGCCGCTCTTGTCTTGGTGAGTGGGCAGTAAAAACAATATGTTTTCGCTCTGTAAGCAGACCCTCCCCTCGGACTCCTTTCCTGCCCTCCTCTTCGGTGTAACCACACGGGTTTCTGTGTTAAGAGCTCAGCAGAGAAGCACACCATGCTCCGGTTTCACAGGCAACCTCAGATGTGGCCCTTCTGATCTCTGCATGTGTCACAGACTTTCCTTCAACTGCATTCTCAAAGAAGGATATATATATATATATATATATATANAAAGTTCTCGAAGCCAGTAGAATAACGTTTTGGGACATTTAAAGTTTGAACGTCTATTGCGTAATGTTTTCATTTTTCGGTCATAAGCATTGTGTAACGTTTTCTCCAGGTAAGGCCGTTCACACTCGGCCAGCTGAAGGAGCTGCTGAGCAGAACCGGCACTCTGGTGGAGGACGGATTCTGGATCGATAAAATCAAGTCCCACTGTTACGTCACTGTAAGTTTTTAACCCATATTTGTTTTCATCCTGCACATTTTGAGTCTGATTGTGGTTCCTGAAAGTTTTGTTTTTTGTTTTTTTTCCCCCTGAATCTTTCTCCGTAGTACTCGAGTGCCGAGGAGGCGGTCGCTACCCGGGCAGCTCTTCACGGAGTGAAATGGCCTCAGAGCAACCCAAAGGTTCTCAGAGTAGACTTCTGCCAGCAGGATGAGGTAAGAGTCGATTTAGTCAGTGTTTTGTGTTGCAGCGACTGAGTTTCCATTAATCAACTGGAATTCTGAAAATAAATTTGCTTGGTGGAAACAATTTTGAAAACCGTTTTGGCGCTAGGATCAAAATTGACCTATTTTCGCAAACCTGCAAAGGAAACATTTTTTCTTCGCGTCACGAGTCGTGATCAACAACCGGATGTTACTACTGGAAGTACAGATGAAGGAGACGACAGGAGATGGCAGGAGGATGATGGCACTGCATAATTTTTTTTAATTTTTAGCACCAAACTTTTTCACGTGTGGTTTTAGCTGCGCATTTTATTCAACGGAAGCAACGCAGTTTTGAAATTGTTTTTTTTTTTTTTTTTTTTCACTGTTAGAAAAATATCAACAAAATCTTCCGCACATTCGTAACGGAAACGTGTCTCTCCGCTTCGTAGTTGGACTACCAGAAAAACTCCTCGGGAGCAGGCGACAGGCCTGGAGGAGGAGAGGACACGGGAGCCGCCGGCGCCGCCGCCCCGGGACGTGGACGGACGTCAGGCCTGCCGTCGCTTCTCCCCGAGCGGGACCAGTGGGCGGAGCGCGAGCGGGAGATGGAGCGCAGAGAGCGGGCGCGGGCGGAGCGAGAGTGGGACCGAGACAAAGTGAAGGAGTTTGGGAAACCCGGAGAGGAGAGGGAGGGCGGTGCGCGAAGGTCTCAGTCCAGAGAGAGACGGCGGAAGGAGAGGGGGAAGAGCAAGGAGAAGAAGACGGAAAAGAAAGGTGAGAGGAGGACGGCTCATGTTGGATCCTTTAACCTGTACACGGTGGGATCGATGATAAATTTTTGTTGACCTTCTGTCGTTTTCTCTCTCAAAATAGCCGAGGATCCTCCTGCAAAGCTGCTGGACGACTTGTTCCGCAAAACTAAAGCGGTTCCCTGCATTTACTGGCTGCCCCTCACAGAGGAGCAGGTGAGAGACGAACCACACGGCAACTTTTACGCTGATTTTAAACATTTTTGTTTTCTTTTTGTTGCCTTACGAACACAAACTTTAGTGTTTTATTATTTTTTATTTTAATGAACATAATTGTAAAGTTGAAGCTGTAAGATTTTTTTTAAAGCATTTTTTTAACATTTTTTTTTTTATTACAAAAATGTGAAAAGTGTGGCAATCTGATGTCCCAAAATAAAACTCGGTCAATTGTTTTCTTTCTTGAGCTGTTAAAACGTAACAAATCCACTGAGGAGGAACAAGCTCTAAATATATTTGGTCTAGTTTTTTAGAACATGAGAAATAAGACAAAACTAACTTACAAGTAACTTTTCAGCAAGATATGGGAGCTTTTTAAAGTAAATAATTCTTAAATATTGGATTTTGTAAAAAGTACTAGTTCCACGAGCAGATTTATAACAAGATATTTTTCCCATAAGTGAAATAATCTGCCAGTCAAACTAGTACTTTTTTGAAAAAATCAGTGCTAAGGCATTATTGATTTAAATTAAATTACTTGTAAGTTAATTTTGTCTTATTTCACATGTACTAAGATAATTTCTCTAGAAACTGGACTAAACATACATGGTAAGATTCTGTGTTTTTGCAGTGAAGTTAGTTTAATCTTTAGATTTGTTGCAAGACTCACAGATACTTGACTTGTTGAAGATACTTGGAAAATAAACATCCAATTTTTTTTCTCTTATTTTTCCATCTTTGCTTTTTTTTTTTTAGTGCTACTATTACATATTAACTTATTAGAGGATACATTTCTCACACTGAACTTGTCCTTTAATAAAGGAGATTTTAGAACAAACTGTTCTGGACTTTTTCCAAAGCTTGTCAGTAAAAAATAAACAGTAACAGTGGGAGAGTTAATATTTTAAGGTGCATATTTATAATTCAACGTTTCTTGACTTCCCAAGTCACTTTACTGAGAAAAACGTATCTCATATGAAAAATTTTTTCCGTCTTGTTTTTTTTTTTTGTTCTTTCCTCAATTTAGTTTCTTCAGCGAGAAGCGGCTCGAGCGGAAGAGGTAAAGGAGCGCGAGGAGCGGCGGAAAGAGCGCGAGAAGAGGCGAAAAGAGGAAGTGGAGGAGGAGGAGAAGAAAAAGGAGGAAGAGCGCAAGGAGAGAACGAAAGCGGCGGGCACCTCCGCCGGAAACCGGAGCGAGGGTGAGAAGGACAAGAACCGAGAGCGGGAGAGGGACAGAGACCGAGGTCGAGACAGAGACCGGGACAGGGAGAGGGACAGAGACAGGGAGAGGGAGAACGACAAACGCAGGGACGGGTACCGTAGATCCGGGGGCGGCGGAGCGGGATCGAGCCGGCGCTCGCGCAGCCGGAGCGAACCGAGAGACAGGAGGCGCTGACGGGACTGCCATGTAGACCGCCGCTCCTGCATTTGCCTTTCACTACATGTACTTTGTTACAACAAAGACCCAACAGAGGACCAACTGATGTCATTTCCCCCCATCTCTCAAAAGCATCACTTTTTTTTTTTTCCTTTTTAAAGCACATCTAAGACCACTGTCATGCTTACGGAGACCGTGATGTTTTGCAGTGTTGTTTTCAATCCGATTGAGGTTTCAGATCATTTCCTTTATGCCTTCGCTGACGTTTTCTTTCAGTTTTTTGTCCTGATCACGTAGCAGAACGGCACACTGGACAATTTCAAACTACTACAAAGTCCACTTTTTCTTCAAAGTCTAGATGCTGATTATACTTTTTTCTTTTTTTTTTTTTTTCTTTTTTTAAAGCAGCAGTTGACTCCTCTGGGTTTCAGCATCCTGCAACTTGCTGAGGACTTCCTTTGTTGCTGCATGTAGTACAAAAGCTATGCTTTTTTTTTTTTTTTTTGCCAGTTCTGCCTGAAGAGAAAATTTGTTGGCCTGCGCATTTGCTCGCAGAAATCGGAAAATATCAGAAAAATCCCTGTTTGGCATTTTGTACAGACTTAAAATATCTGCAAAATCAAGTCTTTAAATAAGGCAGCTCTGGATTATTTTTGACTTAGTGTAAAAAAAAACAACAAAAAAACTACTAAGACAATGCAGTGTTCCTGTTTCTTTGATAAGAGATGAGATCATTCTCTGTGGGAGAGAATCTGTCACGACTAACACGAGCTTGGATTATGTCCTCATTGAACCTCTTTCCCTCCTCCCATCCAGCTCTCCTGTCAATACAGGCCTGAGAGAGATCGCATTATATGTTCTCCCACCAATGGTTTTAATATTGTTTTTTTTTTAATCGTTATTTTATCATTTTAGTACAAAGATTTCATTTTGTTTTTAATTCTTTAAGTACGCCTATCAGTGGTGAATGTACAAATAATAAAAAAAAAATTGAAGTTTGAAATTGTCTTTTTTTTGTTCGGAGTAGCTGAGGAATTTTTTTTCTTTTCCTTTTTTACAGATGAGGAATTTTTCATGTCAGATTTAGTTTTTTATATCACACATCAAACTGGTTTTCATATCAGACAAAGACAACCAGAGTAAGAAAACAGTTTTCCATTTAAGGTTTTATTCATTAAAAGTTACTTGAACCAACCTGGCCCTCTGTGAGGAAGTAAGACTAATAACTCGTCTTTTAGTTTTGGTAACCATAACCCATGGTAATCACTGGGAGTCAACTAAGCAAGTCTTGCCATAACAGCAATGTTTGATAAAATAAGGTTGTTTTGGCATCAAATGCTTTAGCCGTTTCTAAATAAAGGTCCAATATAACAGTTTGTCTGCTTTGTTTCCCCATAAAATGTGATGTGATTTACACACTGTTCTTGGAAAGACATGGGCCCATATTCTGAAAGATTCTCGGTACTCTTTGAGAGTTCCTATCTTCTTCGCCTAAACATTTCTGCCTAGGAGTCCTAGCTCACTGCCGCCAAGTGGTGAAGAATCAGACAATTGAGATTGTTCGTGTTTTTTAAATTCATTTGAAAAGTATAAATTAGTTGTAAATACGTTAATTAAAGGTCTTAAACTTAGTGGTGTCAGGACTATATAACTTCGTATATTTAATGTAGTTTATTGTCTCCTGCGTTTACACTCTAGCCGTAGAACTGACGATCTATGTCAGACTTACTGACGTAGATGAGGAGTTTTTCATGTCAGATTTAGACCTTGAATGTAAACCAGTCTCGTGAAACGATAGGTGTAGAGCAAAATGTCACACCAAACGCGTTACCCACGTCAAAAACGCGTCCGACGCTTTATGTTCGACGCATGTGCACTTTGAATGCAGACGCTTGACACCAGTGGTGAGAAGTTGTACTTCGTTACTGTACTTAAGTACAATTTTGGTGTATCCGTACTTAAGTAGATTTAATAATGGGTACTTTCTACTTTTACTCCACTACATTTTACAGTAAGTATCTGTACTTTCTACTTCACTACATTTCTACCAAAGTGTCGCGTTACTCGTTACATCCAAGTCGCGTTGCCCTTTTTTTCCGTTAAAATGTGAAGTTCAGGGACTCAAAGTGGCGCCGTAAAATCCAAGCAATAACGTGACTTACGTGTCTGTTGTCACCCATCGCCTCCCCCTTTACTCGCCTGCGGAGCTCCAGACACGCGCAGTGGCTTCCTCTGAGCGGGAGAAGATGTCTGTCTAATCGTCAGTAATATGATAGCGTTGCATAAATCATAGATATGGCGACATGTAAAACCAGCAGCGCTTCGCTTTCACAGACGGTGGGGACTTAGTCCAACTTTTAGCGTCACTTGGAAGGAAAGCTTAAAGCAGTGGTTCCCAAACTTTTTCTCCTGGGCCTCCTCAGTGGTTTCCAAACATTTTCTCATTTTAATTATCGGCTTTATCGTTTCTTCCTGCCTTTTTTCTTTCTGTTGATGACACTGAATGAAAAAAGGCTCAACTCCAGTGCTCTCCACTGATCCTCCCTTCCTATTTCCTTAGTGTAATGTCCAGCGCACACTAAAAGAGTTGTCGG
Source organism: Poecilia formosa (assembly GCF_000485575.1). Lineage (NCBI taxonomy): Eukaryota > Metazoa > Chordata > Actinopteri > Cyprinodontiformes > Poeciliidae > Poecilia > Poecilia formosa. The sequence continues at coordinate 1,438,266 of NW_006799988.1, read as the reverse complement.
CGGACTGTCAGCCCATTTTCAAAACCTGAGACCGCACATTAGCCGACAGAAATCCTAGGTATAACGGTTCAATCGGGTTCGTCATGTCATGTGGTGTCCAGCCACATGGGCACAAGATAATGGCTACAAGTCCAGTTAACTAATTTTAAAATCGGGCATTAATCAATGTTTTACTAGAATCTACCTGTGATGCATGACTAGAGTCAGCGTAAAATCCTGACTGAATGAAAATAATTATAACCTATTTATGTCACGTTAACGAAGAACAGCTGAAAAGTTACAGAAAAACTAATCAGAATTGGTTCAGCTAAGTAAAAAATAGATACTTTACAAACCACAGGTGAAAATAGCAATATAAATGATTTTATTATTATATATTATTTTTCCATGATGACAAGTGAGGCTCTGCCTCCCCTGACCGCACGTCACTGACCAAAAAGGTTGCAAGAAATAAAAAGAGACACAAAAACACACAAAGATACCCCAGTAATTTCTTGATGGAAAATTACCAACCATTGAATTTAGACTGGATTAAGAAAACTCTGTCATAATGATGAAACTATATTAAATTGAATAAATTTCCACACAGCATCAACATGCAGTGCCTAATGTTGGCACAGCTGCATCCATTTTAAGGCAGAATGCCGCTCCTTTCTGGCAGTCTGAAAACTGTTTTGTGAATAACTTAGCTTACTTCTAGGAAAAAATTTGAAATACCAGAAATTATAAGAATTTTCCTAAAATGACGTCACTAGTTACTACTTTCAGGACTCTTTGAGAATGCTGGCCCAGATCCTTTTGGAACCGCTTAAAGCATTGCTATCCAGAAAATATATTTGCAGGTATGAACACACACCTCAACTGGACTAGATCCAAACTTTGGTTAGCCCAACTATGATCGATTGGTTTTTAATATCTTTCAGCATGACCTTGTTGTTGCACAGCTTCTGTTAAAGTGATTTTGTGGTTACACAAGTCAGGCAGTAACCAGGTCTGGTTGTGACCAGACCAGAACAAAAACTGTTAATCACATTCAAAACTTGAATTTTTTTTTGGCACATAGGACCTGTTCAGTTTTGAGCAAGGTGTACCAGATATTATCCTGGGCTCCACAAGGGGTCAGTCATGCCACGTTGGCTCAGTCAGGACTTTTGGAATGACCTAAAATACGTATTACATCCACACACGTCTGACCATGAAACATAAAAACAAAACTGACACCAAAACTATGGCAGTAGCTAACGAGGCCTCTTTTACTTCACGTCCACAAGAAAACAGAAATGACCAGCAGTTTTCGGTTTCACCTTTAATCTCCTCTTGTTTTCCTCCCACCTGAAAACATTTTAGTTTCAATGCACACCCACCATTTACTTTTTTTTCCCCTTCTCCTCCCTACATTTATCCTCTTCCCAATTTATTCGCCTCGGTCCATCTCTCTGTTCTTGACGTTTATCCTGCAGCGCTCAGCAGTGCTTCTATGTAATTACAGCCCTATGGTCGCTGAGCCTGACATTTTTCTGGCCTGATGCAACTGCAGCTCTGTGTCTGGACTGTGCGAAGACCTTCAGCACCAGTATCTATTGGCAGAGGGAGACTAAAACGTTTCTGGTGGGGCAACCAAAGCTTGGATTGAGAGAGCTCCAGAAAAAGAGGGGATAAAAATATTGTGGTTTTCAACCAGGCAGATTGGAGTTTGAGGCATTTTCGGTTTTCTGATCTCATATCTTTACTTAAGTTATGGAAAGTAGGTGAAAGGAACAAAAGACAAATATTTGAAAAAATGTTGGCCAATCTCATTTGATCCCTTGCAGCTCCTTTGTCCCTTAACCCTGTTTCTTCAGGGGTAGGGTGTAGGGGGAGGTCAAAGGGTCACAACCTGCTTCACCTTTAAAACCAAGATTTTTCATTTATGCNATTGCTCTCATTCGCTTTAATATCTCCTTGTACTCTATTACTGACAGTATTTCAGCCTGCGTCACGTAAACACGAGTCAGCAAGAACTTGACTCGGAGATGAAAGGCAGCAATATCTTGACAGAAAGTCTTAAAAGTTAAAAATTTATTTGATATTTAATACTCTCCCCACCCTCCACCCCCTGTTTTAATCCCTCCCTGCCCTCATTTTCTCCTCGTTTTTTGAGATGACATATATGCACTTATGGAAACCAGATGTTGCCCTTTGCATCGGACGCAGCGGCGACGGAGAGAGAAGCCCAGAGCGATGCTGTGTGGTAGTTCATTAGCAAGCAGCGGGACATGTGGGGAAAATGGGGAAGCGAGGAGTTTTAGCGTCCCGTTGGCACTCTGTTGCGGTCTTCATAAGCAAAGCAGTGAATCTGTTCATATCTAGATATCAGGGCGATGAACGCATACCACTGGGCCAAGGCGAAGGCGAGCGTAATTTAAAAAGTCTGAATCAGGACTTTTTCAAATTGATATGTGACGTTGTTGTTGTGGCATCACAGCTGCACACATACACACACAGTGCCGCTTAAAGTTTTTCACATTTTGTCACGTTACAGCCTGATACGTTTACATAGCTTGAATTTTATAAGGTATGCCAACACAAAGACGTTCAAGGTTGTAAAAAAATGATTGAAGGCTGAGCTAATAAGTTGTAGAAGTACATTTTTGCTACTTAGGGTCTCCATACCACCGGGGGACTCCCAAGAGCACCAAGTTAGCATGATGATACATGTATATTTTCCTAAAATGATGGAAAATTCACTTAAATTTTTTTTATTTTTAAATTATTCTAAAATCGTTGCTAGCAAAAGCACCTTGCTAGATATTATATATGTATATTTATAAATGAGGGGTTGCCATAAGTCAATATTTTCAGTATTTTATTTTTTATTTTTTTAAGATGGAAATATATGAAATGAATATCATTTTGACGGATTACAGTTTACACTCCTATTTGGTGCAGAGACTTTCAACTTTACACAGAGTACATCAGAGAGGCAACTAGATGAATTAATAATAATAAAAAACAAAGTCCCTTCTGAATGTTGTCTCTGACATGGACACTGACATAATTCATCTTGCTGACCGGGAGCTGACAGCACGTGGAGCAGGACTCTTTGGATCATGTCTGGTTGAGAAGTGCGCTCAAAACTTTGGCTGAAGTGGCCTTTTCAACAAGCCTACAGTAGGAACAGAACAGAGAAAACTAAACAAGAATCTATTTATAGTCTAAATCAGTGGTTCCCAAACTTTTTCTCCTGGGCCCCCCCAGTGATTTCCAAACATTTTCTGGGCCCCCTCCCGTATGGATTACAAATAGCTGTCTGGTTGAACAACGTTTGTGAGGTGTGTTAAGAAAATAAATTTAGAATATGCTATTTTTAAAACTTAACATGTCTTGATTGAAATAGCCTAATTATAATTTTAAAATTATTAACTTATTCTGGCCTATTGACCTTAATGTTACCTGTAGTTACAGTAGATTGTTTGCTAAGATCTTTTGAACTGCCATTTGTCTGTGTGGGAAAACAATCAGGAGAAGTTCCAGCTTTTCACACAGATCTGTGAAAGGCCATAAAACAGCAGGAGTTCAGGAGAGTCTCTGCTTCCATTTTGTTTAGATAATGGGGACAAATGGCCTTAGATCGTCACATGCAGGGAGTTTTAGAGAGTGTCAGAGACAGCTTCTGGTTGGATGAGCAAAGATACCCCTTATTTGAATATATTATAGACAAGAATAGCCTTTACTATAAAACTTTGTACACAGGAGTAACCAGTGTTGTGTTCAATACCACCTAACCCAAGACCAAGACCAGAGTGTATCGAGACC